>NW_012119376.1:8767589-8775820 GCF_000951035.1 Colobus angolensis palliatus | reverse complement strand
GCCCAGTCTGGTCTCAAACCCCGGGTTCAAGTGATCCTCCTGCCTCTGCTTCTCAAAGCACTGGGATTATAGGCATGAGCCACTGCACTCAGTTGCAACATCTTAAAGTAAGATAGCAATGAAATTTGCCAAGTCCATGAACTCTTCCTTTCATGATTTATTTCTCTATTGTATGCAATGTTGTTTGATAGCATTTCATCCACAGAACTTTTTTCAAAAATGGACTCTATCCTCTCAAACCCTGCTGCTGCTTTATCAACTAAGCTTATGTAATATTCTAAATCCTTTGTCATTTCAACAATGTTCACAGCATCTTCACCATGAGTATATTCCACCTCAAGACACCACTTACTTTGTTCATCCATAAGAAGAAACTAATCTGTTCAAGTTTTATCATGGAATTGCAGCACGTCAGTCACATCTTCAGGCTCTACTTCTAATTGCAGTTCTCTTGCCATTTCCACCACATCTCCAGTTACTTCCTCTACCGAAGTCTTAAACCTCTCAAAGTCATTCATGAAGGTTGGAATCAACTGCCTCCAAACACCTGTTAATGTTGATATTTTGAGTTTTGTATGGTAGACACACCGACAGTGATAATGTGACCTGAGTACACCCTGAGAATGACCCTGTATGGCAGAGGCACCTCAATGTGTATTTAGAAGTCTGAGCTAAGGAATCCAGAAGTGACCAACTCAGAGATCCATTCCTTGTCTATGAGGAACACCTGAGGCCCAGATGCATCCTATGGAACATGGGCCACACAGGGGATCACGGCGCATTGTTTTGGGTTAAATGAGGTTTGCCAGGTGGAAGTTGCTAGGGGGAGGGTGTTAAGTGAAAATGTTATATAAACTGCATGTGTTCTGCAAGTGGTGGTGGTGGTTTTGCCCAGTCTGCCACCACTGGACTCTCTCACCTGTATGTAAGTCCCCAGTAAAACCCACGTCTCATTCGCTGGCTCTGGGTCTCTTCTTCAGCCTCTTGAACCTGGTGCCATCACCACTGGAGTCAACAGGGGTTTGGCAACCAACCTGCCTCCATATATCACAGGTTCTCTCCATTCTCCTGCCTCAGCCTCCCGAGTAGCTGGGACTATAGGCACCCGCCACCACGCCCGGCTAATTTTTTGCATTTTTAGTAGAGACGGGGTTTCACCGTGTTAACCAGGATGGTCTCGAGCTCCTGACTTCGTGATCCGCCCGCCTCGGCCTCCCAAAGTGCTGGGATGACAGGCTTGAGCCACCGCGCCCGGCCAAGAAAATTCTTATAAGTAAATGCCAGTTTATGTTTTCCTAGAAAATCTTTTTTTAACAGCATCACCTCGATTCAACACATCTTGCCACTGATATACTGCATATAAGTAAATATAACAGAACTTCGAATAGGGAGAATTGAATATATGTAAGATGACTGTGGTAATCGAAGAAAACTTATAACAAGTTAAACCCCACCTAAAGACATGCATAATCATTACTGTGGATGGTATTAGGTTTCACTGAGAAAGAAGAGGTCACTAAATAGCTGGAATTAATAATACTTTACACATATCACACTTGAAGGTCACCTGTAGGGAAGGGAAGATAAATGTGGGGAGGGAAGGGCATTGGTAGGAGTTTTCAGAGGGAAGAATCCACAATTTTAGATAATTCAGAATATTTTAAGGTTTATAAGTTTTGGGAAATTTCTGGAAACAATAAAAGATTATTTAGCAGGGGGCATCTGCTCTTCCAGCCTCAGTACTGGGAGTTGGCCCAGGTTGATACTGGAACCGGTCCAGCCTAGGCAGGTCAACAGACTCCTTTTGATTGGAAAGGTTTCCTTCACTGATGTGCAAGAACGCTAGATACATTCCTTTCACCTCCAAAAAGGAACAAAGCTTGAGGCGGGTGTTAAAGCAAACTAAATATGGCCTGAAGACTCATACTTCTATATTTGAGTCCTTGCAGACGAACCATAACCTAGCTTAACAGGCAGACAATATTGAAAACCTAACTTAGTAGTATGCACCTGCAACAATAGCTGAGTGTTGGCCAATCCCAGTGGCCATACTTCAACCACTCATAGACTGCTGAGTGTTCAAACTGCATTCAAATAAGGCAAACACCAAGCTGTAACCAGTCTCACTGTTTCTGAGCCTCACTTCCGATTCCTGTAAATCACTTTACCCTTTTTGTCTATAAATTTGTTCTGACGAGGCACCCCTGGAGTCTCCAAATCTGCTGATTCTGGAGGCTGCCTGATTCGTGAATCGTTTCTCTTTCTTTGCTCAATTCAACTCCATCAAATTTAACTTTTCTGAAGTTTTCTTTTAACAGGGGCTACAAGAAAAGTAATCCTTGCCCCCAAGAAAAGTGGGGGAAGGCAGCATTTTGAGCTGAAATGTACTTAAGCAGAGGTCAACCTCAATGCAGGGCTTAAAGGATAGCTCATGTGAATCTAATGAGTCTTCGCATCCCACAGTTCTCTCTCTGGACTCCTGGAAGCTGAGCAGAAGATCCAGAAAACAGGAGAGAAGGACAGGAAGGCGGTAGTAACCTGCCTAAAGCCAGAATTACTGATTTCAATTTTCTCATAGACCAGATACAAATTTCTTTTAACTTGTTTCAAGTCTTCCAAAATTTAGACATCCTTCCAGAAGATTCTCAAAAAAAAAGAAAAAAACAAATTTTATTTTTTAAATAATTCGTTTCTTTTTAAATTTAAGAAAAGACATTTAAAAAAAACACAAAATTTAGACATCTTAGCAGAAATGTTGGTTTCTTAAAACTACTAAGATAAAGTCATTGAACTAAGAAAGTTTTCCAAATACTAATAACATTCGCTACCATTTACAGGCTGCTTGATTAGTGCCTGATTAGGCACAATTATAAGCACGTTTTAGATATTATTCTATCTAATCTTTAAAAACCCTATTAAATAGGTGTCACTACTAGCCCTGATTTATGGATAAAGCAGGCGAGGCACAGAAATTGTAAGTACTCTGCCTGAAGCATACATTTAGGAGGAGGCAAAAATGGGCTCTGGACTGGCTCTGGAGTCCAAGTTTTAACTCCTACACCATATGGTCTCCAAGACACCACGACACACTGCGAGTTCCCTCAATTCTACATATTCTTTGACACACATCCAAGTTTAAAATTTCAGAGCTACTCCTACTACATTAAAACCTAACTTGCCCAATTTGCCTGTTAGAAAATTTGGTTTTCAGGCTGGGTGCAGTGGTGAACGCTTGTAACGCCAGCACTTTGGGAGGCTGAGGCGGATGAATCACTTCACCTCAGGAGTTTGAGAGCAGCCTGGGCAACATGGTGAAACTCCATCTCTACAAAGATACGAAAATTAGCTGGGCATGGTGGCGCACGCCTGTACTCTCAGCTACATGGGAGGTTGAGGTGGGAGGATCATCTGAGCCTGGGGAGGTGGAGGCTGCAGTGAGCCAAGATCGCACAACTGCTCTCCAAGGTGGACAACAGAGTGAGACCTTGTCTCAAAAAAAAAAAAAAAAGAAAGAAAAGAAAATTTGGTTTTCATCACAGAACACAGTAACAAAGACTTGTCACATCATTATCAGTCCTGAAGCATCACTGTGATTCTCAGAAGAGATCTTCATCAGCATCAGGATAAAGAAATTAATTTTTTATCAAATGTTAACTTATCAGAGATCAAGCATTCTGAATTTGGGCACCAACACTTTTTGTGAACCTAATTATCCCAAGCTTTGTGTTGATATACCTGCTATGGCTTCATACAGGGATGCCTGCTTGTCTTCAATCAACTTCTAAGTCTCATGAACTGTTAAGTCTCAGGGTCCCAAGAAAGGAACAGATAATGCTAAATGCTGTAGACTGGTCCAGGATGAACCATCAGTCGCAACTCAGAATGGTTTTCCTATTTATTTTTTGTTTTAACATTCACACTAAAATATCGCAGCAAAGTTTGAAGATAAAATACACTAAAGAAAAACTGAAATAGGAAATGTACCTACTCATTAAAGTGTATGTAATCTTGGAAGAAACCAAATCCAGGATACTGGGAATGACTATGTAGGTTTCACTACAAATGATAATGACAGTAACTGTCAGAAGAATAGAATTCAAGAAACACCATTTAATGCCATTTAAGTCCTGAATTAAAGCTCTGCTTCAAAACACATCACCTGAAATAGTAATGGACTTATTCTTTAACTTTGTTCTCCTAAAGTAAAAATATATAGACCAGCAATTATATTAACTCTCTCATGAAGCATCTGTAGTTATAATGGCCCACAATAAATAACCAAGAAACCCCCGGATGGGGCCATTCAATTTGCTCCTCTCAGTAACGCTTCACCAAAAAACTATGCCACTAGCCACATGACTGCAATTACCTTTGACACTCAGGAGTTAGTGAAATCCAATGTCAGTGGCCAACAGTCCTTTTTAAACATTTACCTCTTCCTTCTTCAAAATCATATCAAATGAAAACAAAGTTCCTCATTCTTCTATTTTCTGTTGAATTTTAAATTAGAATAATACAGGCTATATGTCTTTCCACCTATTTTCTCTTCTAATCAAGAGAGTAAATTATGATGTAGAAGCTGCTTTATTTTTTTAAGTTTTTTTGTAAAGATGTGTCTTGCTATGTTGCCCAGGCTGGTTTCAAACTCTTTGCCTCAAGTAATCCTCCCACCTGAGCCTCCCAAAGTGCTAGGATTATAGGCATATGTCACTGCACCCAGTCTGGTTTTTTTGTTTGTTGTTTGTTTTGTTTTGTTTGAGACAGGGTCCAATTCTGTTGCACAGGCTGGAGTGCAGGGGCATGATTACAGCTCACTGCAGCCTCAATCTCCCAGACTCAAGCAATCCTTTCACCTCAGCATTCTGAGTTAGCTGGGAATACATACATGCACCACCATGCTGAGCTATTTTTTAATTTTGCAGAGGTGGGATATCGCTATGTTGCCCAGGCTGGTGTTGAACTTCTGGGCTCAAGAGATCCTCCTGCCTCTACCTCCCAAAGCACTGGATTACAGGCATGAGCTACAGTGCCCTGCCTGGAAGCTAATTTAAAACATCCTCAATACTCACAGTAAATATTAGATGTTGAGAGTGAGGTACAGGCTTGGTGCAGTGGCTCATGCCTGTAATCCCTTTGGAGGCCGAGGCAGGTGGATCACCTGAGGTCAGGAGTTCGAGACCAGCCTGACTAATATGGTGAAACCCTGTCTCTACTAAGACTACAAAAACCAACTGGGTGTGACGGCGTGCGCCTCTAGTCCCAGCTACTCGGGAAGCTGAGACAAGAGAATTGCTTGAACCCAGGAGGCAGAGGTTGTAGTGAGCCAAAATCGCGCCACTGTACTTCCAGCCTGGTCGAAAGAGTCAGGTACAGTAGACAGGATAGGGTGAGCACCCCTGTGATGTGATTTGACAACTGGCCAGCAGCAAATTGGGCTCAGCTGATGGTGAGAGAATAAGAAAGTAGAAACGACCCAAGCAGCTGGTTTTTAGGAGTCTCACAGTAACATTTAACAGACCTAAAGAAGAAACAGGAGGCTACGAGGGGACACTCGAGCCTGCAGGGAAGGCCCAGGCATCATTGCAAGTGCATCTTTGAAATGGCTACCCATGAGTTCCAGGCTTGACAAAATGCCAGTGAGTGGGAAGGAGGACTCATGACTGTAAGAACACAGGGGGTTCAGAAGCCTGGGGGTGGTGGAGAGGATGAAGGTTCAGAAGGTGTGAGGCTTTTCTTCAAGTAGGAGGATGAGCTCATACACGGCAGTCCACCCTCATCGCTGGTTTTGCTTTCTGCATTCTGAGTTACCTGCATTCAACTACAGTCTGAAAATAGGTGACTACAATACAGCAAGATACTTTGGGAGCGACCATACTCATGTAACTTTTATTACAGTACATTGCTATATTATATTTCATTATTGTTATTAATCTCTTACTGTGTCTAATTTATAAATTAAACTGTATCAGAGGTAGCATAGAAAAAACATAGCATATACATATAGGGATCAGTACCATCTGAGGTTTCAGGCATCCACTGGGGCTCTTACAAGGTTAAGTGGGAGACTACTGTGTACGGAAACATCTAGCATAGGGTAGGCAGCAAATCATTGTTTGCTGAATCTGAAGTCTGTGGGTACCTAGGGGAATTTCTGAGTTCATGATATCATAGGTGATGTGGAAACAAGTCCCAGCATAAACCCACACAGCTGGCTGAATGAAGTTCAAGTGAAGGTCATGCAGCATCAAAGTAGATGTGTGTGTCACTGAAACTTATGGCAGTGGAGTAAGAATAATTTTGAAATTACTTAGATTGTGAGAAAATTTTGCTGATGATTAGAAGTGTTGATATAAGAGGTCAGTTTGGAGTTCCATTCAAAATTCATACTAATTTTAATGTCATGGTATTCCAAACTACCAGATGGGTAAGGGGAAGTTATAGGATTCTGAACAATACCATAAAGAATTAGGATTTTCTACTGTGCTGTCACAGAAGAATCAGAGGTAGCAAATTCATAAAAAGAAAGTTTGATTCCCCAAACAAGCCCAGGGTGAAAACCCAGAGTGCTGAGGTTTTGAATCCTAATATCTCAGTTGCCATTTTGCATCTTTACAGCGCTGAATGGAAGGTGTGCACCAGGAACTGTCTACCCACAAAGAACCTGTTTTTCTGGGCCTTAAAAAAAAAAAACAAAGGCAGATGCAGAGATGGTATTATAAAAGAGAAGCATAAAAGGAAACTTGTGAGGGTGGCTTAATGAGATGCACTGAACAGGTGGAGAACCAGAGGGAATGTGGCTAGGTACACAGTGGACTTTGTTAAATTAGCAGCAGCTCCAGTTCACTTTCCAAGATATTTCCTAATCCACAGAGTGGCAGGTGGGAGTGGGGGACACTATTAGTCTAGAGCTCAGTGGGAGTTTAAATCACTAAGGATTTATGTATGCAAGTTCTCCCTGGCTTACACTTAATATGGTCATGATAAGTGAATTTCAACTGTGCAAAAGGAAAGAAAATACTTATAATACTTCAAACATGGCTGTAATGAGGATATGCCACAAACTCGAAATGAGCATTTTATAATAAGCTCTGGTAGTTCAAGGAAAGATGATGGTAGATGGTGCTTCTGGAATGGTCTAGCATTGGAATTTTATCCAAGTAACCCACTGCAGACTGTCCAAGCCAATGTCCCGGCCGAAAACAAACAAGTCATCCCTGCATGAAGGCTAGTGGACAAAGGTCATTAATACAAAAATCACTGTCATTATCACCAGGCAGGGTGGTGATTGATCTGATATCTTCAGGCCTTTGCTAGATTCGGAACAAAGTCCTGGACCCTGGAATGTTCAGCTTTGCTGTCTCATTCTCTGTCTGGGAGGGCCAGAGTGTGTTGCCTCCAATCGGTTATCTCATGAGGAACCAGATTTGGGCTTCTGCCATCTGGCTTAGCACCCATGGAGAGGTCTTGAATCAGCACCTAGAAATAATTTCCTTCAAGTTCTACAGAACAGCTCAACAGAAAAACAGAACTGTTTCAGTGGGAAAAGTAAATACCACAGTTTCTAAGACTATTATGGATGTAAAAAATTGTTGGATGTATTCTTGTCAACTTTTTATCTGGGATGTGATACCTGTTCATGTAATGAAGATTCAGGAAGCCTCAACAAAGCATACCACCGAATACTGCCGGTTCAGTTCCAGACCACTCCAATAAAGCAAATATTGCAATAAAGCAAGTCACACACATTTTTTTTGTTTCACAGTGCATACAAAAGTTATGTTTTCATTACACTGTAGTCTATTAAGTGTGCAACACTATGTCCTAAAACAGTGTATATAACTTCATTAAAAACTACTTGATTGCTAAAAATTGCAAAGAATCATTGGAGCCTTTAGTGAGTTGTAATCTTTCTGCTGGTGGAGGGTCTTGCTTCCATGTTGATGGCTGCTGACTGATAAGGATGGTGGTCACTGAAGGTTGGAGTGCTGTGGCAATTTACTTCCTTTTTTTTTTTTTTTTTTTTTAAAGGGTCTCACTCTGTTGCCCAGGCTGCAGTGCAGTAACACAACCACAGGTCACTGCAGTCTTGACCTCTCAGGTTCAAGCGATCCTTCTGCATCAGCCTCTCAAGTTGCTAGGACTATAGGTTGTGATACCATACCCAGCTAGGTTTTTTTTTTTTTCTTTTTTTTTTTGGTAGAGGCAGGATCTCACTGTGTTGCCCAGTCTGG
>NW_012119376.1:8744193-8766668 GCF_000951035.1 Colobus angolensis palliatus | reverse complement strand
AAAAAAAAAAAGAAAGAAAGAAAGAAAAGAAAAAGAAAACAACATTAACCTTCTTTGTCCATCTCCATCAGAGTTCTTGGGTGACCTGGTACATTGTCAATGAGCAGTAATATTTTGAAAGAAATTTTTTCTTCTAAGCAGTGGGTCTCAATAGTGGGCTTAAAATAGTCAGTACACCATGCTATAAACAGACGTGCTGTCATCCAGGCTTTGTTTTTCCACTGACAGAGCACACATAGAGTAGATTTAGCATAATTCTTAAGGGTCTTAGAATTTTCAGAATGGCAAATGAGCACTGACTTCAACTCCAAGTCAATGATTGCAATGACCCAGCTGTATTATCCCCTAACAAGAGATTCAGCCTATCCTTTGAAGCCAGGCATTGACTTTGACTCTCTGGTTATCAACATCCTAGATGGCATCTTCTTCCAACAGAAGGCTATTTCATCTCCATTGAAACTCTGTTGTTTAGTGTAGTCACCTTCATCAATTACCTTAGCAAGATCTGGATAACTTGCTGCAGCTTCCCCATCAGCACTTGCTGCTTCACTTTGTGCTTTTATATTACGGAGACAGTTTCTTTACTTAAATCTCATGACCATCCTCTACTAGTTTCAAACTTTTTTTCTGCAGTTCCCTCACCTCTCGGCCTTCCCCAAATTGAAGAGAGTTAGGGGTCCTTGTTCTGGATTAAGCTTTGGCTTAATGAACATGTGACTGGTTAGATCTTCTATCCAGACCACCCGAACCTTCTCTGTATCAGCATTCAGGATGTTTCGCTTTCTTATCGTTTGTGTGTTTACCAGGGTAGCACTCTTCGCTTCCTTTAAGAACTCTTCCTCTGCATTCACATCTTGGCTGTTTGGTGCAAGAGGCCTAGCTCTCAGCCTATCTAGGCTTTCAACATGCCTTCCCTCACTAGGCTTAATCATTTCTAGCTTCTGATTTAAAGTGAGAGGCATGTAATTCTTCACTTGAACACTTAGATTAGGGACCATTGTAAAGTTATTAGTTAACTTCATTTCAAAATTGTCATGTCTCAAAGAATAGGGAGGGCTGAGGAGAGGGAGACAGACAGAAATGGCTTGGTTGGTGGAGTAGTCAGAACACACACAATATTTGTTAAGTGGCTCATGCCTTGTAATCCCAGCACTTTGGGAAGCCGAGGTGGGAGGATCACCTGAGGTCAGTAGTTTGAGATCAGACTGGCCAATACGGCATCATGATAACAATGAAAAAGTTTGAAATATTGCAAGAATTACCAACATGTGACACAGAGATGAGAAGTAGGCACATGCTATTGGAAAAATGGCGCCAACAGACTTGCTTGATATAGGGTTGCCACAAACCTTCAATTTGTAAAAAAATGCAGTATCTGTGAAGCACAATAAAAGAAAGTATGTGCATACTAGACTCTGTATTAGGTGCTGGGGGCACAGTGTGAATCTGACAGACATATTCACTGCTTTCTGGAAGCTCTGTCTAGTTGAGGAGACAGACAATAAACAACGACTCAGCAAACACTTAATACACAATTTGCCTGGAGTAAGAAAGGGCCTAGAATCTGAGACTAGCTTGGTCTGGGGACATCCTTAGGGAAATGACAAATTGTTTTTTCTTTTTTTTGAGACACGGTCTCACTCTGCTGTACAGGCTAGAGTATAGTGCTACGATCATGGCTCACTGCAGTCTCGTCCTCCTTGGGCTCAGGGGATTCTCCCACCTCAGTCTCCGGAGTAGCTGAGACTACAGATGCACACCACCACACCTGGCTAATTTTTGTATTTTTTGTAGAGTCTCTGTTGCCAGGGCTGTTCTTGAACTCCCAGGCTCAAATGATCCTCCCACTCTGACCTCCCAAAGCACTAGAATTAGAGGCATAAGCCACCATGCCTGGCGAAGGAAATGACATTTAAACTGAAGGACAAGTAGGTGTTGACCAGGTAGAGTGAAGTGGAAAGAGGAGAAGCAGCAGAAGTACATACCAGGTAGAGGGAAGAGCTCCAAGCGAGACAGAATCTACTGTACCAGGACACAGATCCGCTGGCATATATATGTTCAATTATAGCAGCAAATAACATTTAATTTGAGGCTTTCTCCACCATAAGTGTTTATAGCACTTACTTCTGAGTGACTGGAGAACAAAATAAGACTAGCACAGAGAAACAAGAAGTACTGAAAGAAAAGATGGCTAATCATACTTAGAATAAGAAGTCTTGGTGCTGAAAATAAGTATGTGAAAATAAGCCTGCATAAAATAAGCCTGGATACATTTGGCATCCCCAGTGTAAGCATCCATAATCTCAACCACTGGCAGAAACCTGTCCACCAGCCTAGGACATTGCCATCAAGCAACTCACATACATGCACATGAGTGCACACGCACACCCCACATCAGAAGGAAAAAAAAAAACCCTGCAAAAAAAAAAAAAAATCCTTTTGAATTGGGTTTTAAAATGGCAGACGATCACTGCTATTGTTCCCTGATTAAGGCAGATCAGAGGTTTCCATTAATCCCAAGGAATAACAGGTATGCTCCCTTAATCATATTTAAAATAACACGTGAGGTGATTTGACATAATGGCAATTTATTTCCTTCATTTAACACAACAAAATTACAGGGTACTGCATGAGCAATCTACCTGGCAGCTAGGACTTCTGATCCACATGAGCAAACACAGAACAAGGACCAGTCACATACGCCTATGGTAGGAAAGTGACTGAAATGACACAAGAAAGGGGGGAGCCTTCCTAGAAATTTTCACTCACAAGCAAGTTAAAGAAAGAAATTAGATTAGGGAAAATATTCTATAAAAAGAGACTGGTTAAGGTCTGGCACAGATAAGCATGATGATCTTTCCACCAGGCCATTCTCCCAACAGAACATGTCAGTAGAAGTTATCAGAAAATGTGAGACATTTGGTTATAAATTACCAATATTATAATTGTCATATAATGAGCTCAAATTATTTTCCAGAGAATAAGGTAAGTGCTATGTATTCTCTCTAATACTCGCCATCACCTGTGAGCATGATTTTATTCATCTCATTTCACAGATGGGAATCTGAGGCTTAGAAAGTTTAAATATTAATAACAGTAATGTGCATACTTCCACATGTAGCACTTTTTCTATCACTTTTTTCTAAGCACTTTTTTTCACAGTTTCTCACACCAAATATAGCCTGGATTTCTAATAACTGTGGCAAACTTGGACCTGTGGCCACTCACTACTAGTGAACATGGTGAAACCTTCCTAGTAACCTGTTTTCCCACTATGTAAACTGATAACCCTGATAGTGGCTGGTTCTCAATTTCTATAGTTCTAAATTGGGGCTCAGAGACGACAACTGGTTTATAAGGGGGTAACTTCTCTTAAAGTTGCATTTTTACTTAGATCTTAAGCTACATTATTTGGGAAGTTTTTAAAAGGGGCTAATAGAGATTCCAACTCTCTTCCCTCCTGCCCAACTCCAAGACACCTCTTGGTCATGCACTCAGCTAATGACCTTGAAAGCAATCCTATTAGGAGTACAGAGGTGGCTCGAGCCTCTATACTGTTGTTCTCAATAATTATTTTAGAATGACAGATTCTGCTGAATCTTGGTATTTTAATATATTTTTACTACTTTATTAGGCCTGCAACTTTAACTTAGAATGAATCTAGTCTCCCAAACCATATATATTCAAGATCAAAACTGTTAAGATAATTTTTCTTGGTCTATATTCCTGAACGTCATTCCCACTCCACACTGGACCTGGGATTGTAAATTCTTTGGAATCCAGAAAGATTCTATGAGAATTTTCTTATTAACAAACCAATGCTGGGCAGATAGCCTGGAAAAATAAAACAAACAAACAAAAAAAAACCCCTTCATTTTACAGTTAGCGTAAATGTCAAATGGTGCTCTGGTAAATATTTCAAACTGCCTTATGTCCATCTGTGACACACTTTGGGCCTCTGCATCTGAGTCTGGGGTATAATGGGGCATGACTTATCTTCTGAATTGGCAAATCTAGAACATAAACTTAACATAACATATGGAAGGTGTAACATAAAGTGGGTTTTTCCTAAATGTCTAGATGATCTGAGAATTAAGATGGAGTCTCTCGGTAAAATCATTTTCATTGCAGTTAAGTTTCTGCTAAATGGAAAACATAGTCAAGGTGCCTGGAGCCACCTGGATAATTTCTGTAACAACAAATTAAAGTTGCTCTTGGAGACACACGGATGTTAATGGAAATGGACATTCAATTCAAACTCAGACTATAATCTTTTAATAAATAATATCTAAGAGTTATCAGCCAGGAGGCTCTAAGCAAATACTTAATTGTGTTTGGATCCTATGATTGGAGGAGTCAGCTCTTTTAGCTCCATCAATTATAGCTCTGGAAACAGGCACACAACGTTTTAGTCTTTCAGTTTTATACAGCAAGCAAATTACATTTTATATTGTACCTCACTATACAAAAACTTTGGATAATCAAACACGGGTTAAATCATGTTCCTCTTGTACACAGTAATGTATGTGGTAATTCTTACTTATATAACACAGAATGCCTAGGGAACAGCTGTATTCTTTTATTCAATAGTTAGAGAATCCAATGAGTACAAGACATACATTAGATGGTGTGATCCTTGCTCCATCCCCTATTATTTTTATATAAATATTTTGAATAAAATATTACATTTAAGATCTCTTCAGCAAATAAAAATTTATGCCAATCAATTTGACCTCAAGATTTCCTCCTCAAAATAAGGATCTTTGATACCGTTGTTCTAAAATATATTTTGGCCTCCCTAGCTGTTAAGTTTTACAGCTAAAACCATTTGCCTAGCCCTAAAATGCCACATATAAGGATACTGGGAAGACAATGGTGCAAGCCTTACAGAACAAAAGAGAAAAAGAAACAAGGAAATGTATGAGAATGATTCTATAGAGGCATTCACATTTCTTATTCTAAGACTCCTCTTGGAAAACAGAAAGATTCATGACTTAGAAAAGGACATTACAGTTGCTAGATCATCACCTATCCGATAGGAATATAAACGATAAACACTAGATTATATTGCATTTGGAAACCTTAACTGGAGGAAATTCTACCTTTATGGTGGAAAAGCCAAAAGAAGAGAAGTCACTGCAGGCTCCAGAAATACACATTTTAACCAAGTGGGGGTGGGGGAGTAGTACAGTTTCTCAGAACCACTGTGTTCTGATGTCAAGAAGAAGTTGTATTTCTTTACAATTTAATCTACGATTAGCTAACAAAAGGGACAGAAAGCATTATTAACCTTGATATTCACAAAGTGGTCAATTAATAGCACCTTATAGCTATATACCTTTGTTTTTCCACCAAAGAAAAATGAATAGCATGACAGAAAGAAACAAAACAGGGTTGGGTGCAGTGGCTCACTCCTGCAATCCCAGCACTTTGGGACATCAAGGTGTGGGGATCACCTGAGCCCAGGAGTTGGAGACCAGCCTAGGCAACAAAGCGAGACCCCCACCTCTACAAATTAAAAGAAAAAAAACGGCCAAGTGTGGTGGTGTGCACCTCTAGTTGCAAGCTACTTGGAAGGCTGAGGAGGATCACTTGAGCCCAGGAGTTCAAAGTTGCAGTGAGCCATAATCGTAGCACTGCACGTTAGCCTGAAAGATAGAGCAAGAGTTTGCCTCCCTCAAAAAAAAAAAAAAAAAAAGAGAAGAAGACAACAAAGAGATAATCTCTGGTATACTATTAGACAAATGCAGTTTGATGGAGAGCAATATGATTAATGTATCAAACGCAGAATTGTCTCTTTCCAAGTAGTTACCTTGAAAGGACAATTCTAATGCTATCAACATTTCTTAGAATTCCTATACTATGAAGACCTTCAGAATCTGTAAAAGTTATTTTAAGTGTTAAGTTTGCCTTTGTTTCATAATGTTCCATGTCCTCTGGAAGGTACAGGGTATAAAAAGGATGAGTCCTGGCCCTTACAACGCTTACAGTGTTTGTAGGAAGGAAGGGCATGGATGTGTGCATGGATGATTTCATTACACTGAAGTAAGTGTCAGGGCTGAAGTCAGTACAGGACTTATAGTGCCGAAGGAGCACAGCGAGGGGCTGCCCTTTGTGCCAGGAATGAGGAGGCTGGGAGCAAGAGAGGGTTTCCTGGGGATGGCACCCAAGGAAAGTCTGGAGAAGATGCCATGTGATCTGATTCTACAGAGTAAGTCAGAGTTATCCAAATGAGGAAGAAAGATGAGGAAAATGGACAGATGAGCATGAGTAGGACACAGAGGCATACAAGAACATGACGGAGCAGGCAAATGCAACAAGTACTTTGGTGCTGCTGGAGCACAAAGTGCAAAGAGTGGCAGGAAAGAGGATGGAGAGGGAAAAAGGGACCAGCTGGCAGGTAGTCTAGGTGCCATGCTAAGGGGCTTGGACTATTCATTAGGTCAGGGGTCACAAAAGCAATGACTACGGTAATGCAGATAACTGAGGCAGGCCATGTAATGCATATTCTAGAAGAGGGGCACTGGAGCACGCAGAACCTGTCTATAGCTATGGTGACAGCTGCTACTTCACTCCAGCTGATGACTGCTGGGAAGACGACAAGAGTGGCTGTGTCTTCCAGTTTTTCAAGGGAAGTTGAAATCCAGATTATCAAAAAATCAGTTTCTAAATGTTGACTCATAAACACCTGCAGGAGACAAATAAACATAGCTATAGACTAAATATGGCTCCAAGACTGCTAGTCAAGACCTCTGTTTCACTGAGGAGTTTATTTCTAATGCGCAGATATTCCCATTGGAAAGATGTCATAGAGGCATGCTATGGAGGATGGGTTGGAAAGAGGAAAGACTGAAAGCAGGAAGACCATGATCCACCTAGAGAGTGATGAGTCTTTCGTCTTTTGAGGGAGATGATAATTTTGATAAAATCAAGTAAAAGTCATTTAGAGTCAAGTCTCATGAGTAAATTTAGTATTAGAGCTGCACATCAAATTTTATATAAAAACAAGACAGGAGTATAAAGTCAATCAGATGACTGCTTTAGGCAGTTCACAGAATGGGTCAGGAGACCATTACAAAGCAGAAGTTGTAAAATATATTGTGTGATAGTCATGAAGCCTCTACAAGTGTCTATCTGCAGGTAAACATTGTGTGGATGTCTAGCTTCTATAATGACATTTAAAAGATGCTTTGCCCATTACTCTATGCTCCCGCCTTTAATGTCTGAGGTCTTCAACCTCAGCCAGACATTTGGGATGGGATAGGAGTCTATATCCCTTTAACGCTCTGTTTCAGATTAAAATCTTGAGGCCAATGTCTTCACAGTTGGCACATACTTAACATTTCCACCACCGTCATCCTCTTCCTTTCCTGACTTCAATTTATACTCTTGCATTATTTGTACATATTTTTCTTCCTGCACTTCTGTGAGCAGAAACCATGTCAATTATCTTTGCATTACTTCCAAAAAACCCCAGCAGAGCAATATGCCACAGAGTGAGCATTTAACAAATGCTGGTTTAGGAGGAAAACGTCTTATTACTTAATAATCACTGTGCTCAGCAAAATTCACCATAAGGCACGTTTGCCTTGAGACCTATCCAAGGGCATTTAGTTACTGCAGCACCTAAACAGTCTCTCCTAAGCCAGTCCTGAAGTCAGCATTACAAGGAAGCTTGAGGTTCTGAGGTATAAGAGTATCAGCATAAGCCCAGCTCGCTCCCAGTGACTATTTAATTACTATGGTAATAACAGTCAGGTATGTAAAACATTACACTCCTACTGATTACATGGAAGAGTAATCACTTCTTCAAGAATTATCTAGTCTACCATCTAAACAAACTATTTCCACCCCACCAAATAACTATGAAGCCACCACAGAAACCCAGATGGTAATCTCCACGTTCACTCTTACTGAGTTATTTGATGTTTGCCCAACAGTATGGTACCTGAAAAGATGGTACTCATCATTAGCCAGGATAATCCTGAATGGAAACATTCAACTCATCAAATTTAGATGGTAAACTTCTTTACTACCAGTAAAAAAAAAAAAAAAAAAAAAAAAAAAAAAGATACTAAGCATGAAAACCAGGTTTGGATACCAGGTTTGGGTATGGTTGGCAGATTAGGCCATGGGGTGGGAAAAGTTTCTGATTGTGTATCATAATAGTCACACACAAAATATAATCTGTATGTCCTCTTGCTATGATGCTTTGGGAATAATTGATATAGAAAATAAGAGATGGCCAAGCACAGTGACTCATGCCTGTAATCCCAGCCCTTTGGGAAGCCAAGATGGGAGGATCACTTGAAGACAGAAGTTCAAGATCACCTGGGCAACACAGCAAGATCCCATCCCTACAAAAACCTTTTTAAAAAATTACTTGGGTGTGGTGGCATGTGCCTGTAATTCCAGCTATTAAGGAGGTTGAGGCAGGAGGATCACTTGAGCCCAGGAGTTGGAGGCTGCAGTGAGCTATGATCGTGCCATTGGACTCCAGCTTGGGTAACAGGGCAAGACCCTGTCTCTAAAGAAAAAAATAAAAATAAAAAGGAGAAAAAAATAGTCCATTAAAAGGTGCAACAAACGATACAGGCAACTAGTGACTGGTAATAATAATAATAATCAGAACAGTGCAACATTTAAGTGGAAAAGGAAAAATGAAATTACTACACATCCAGTTTTCTGTGTTCTAATGCAGTAAAGAGGCTGTCTGCTCCTTGATGTTCTTCTTAATAACCACATTCATTTCAGGACCCAACCATATCCAACACCGGGAAGCAGTAAGGACGAACAAACCAGAGAAGACACAAATTCAGAACGTAACAGCTCTACAGACTAGAACTGTGTTGTCCAATAAGGTAGTCACATGTGGCTATTTAACTAAAATTTTGTTTCTCAGTTGCACTAGCTGTATTTCAAGCTCTGCAGCTGTGGCTAATGGCTATTGTATTAGACAGTGCATATACAGAACATTTCCATCATTTTCCATGGAACAAAGCTGGACTACAAAGTGAATATTCCTATTGTTAAGATGGACCCAATGAAAAATTCAGTCAAAGCCAATAATTTTATTCATTGAGCATAATTAGAGATACCCAGGGTTATCTGGTTATTTTATTGAATGTGTCATAGAGACAACTGATGATCCACAGAAAGTTTGGACATCCTTATCAGCACAGGATTGTTTTTCTCAGTCTTCCTCCAATACCCACCTTTGCCCTCCCCACCACTGTGGGTAGGGATAGAAAGAAAAATGGTAGGGGATCAGAAACTCCCTGATTAAGTCTCTTTTATCCAAGAAGCTACATAAATTGCCAAAAATAAATAGGTTTTTAGAAGCATCTTCTTTCCTCCCCTTTCTCTTCCTTTTTTAAAAAATACTAAAAGGCAACTGAACAAAAACAACAACAGGAGACAGGAAGAGGTATTCAAGAAAATTATTAAGAAGAGGACAGGGCGTGGTGGCTCACGTCTATAATCCCAGCACTTTGGGAGGCCGAGGTGGGAGGATCACAAGGTCAGGAGTTTGAGACCAGCCTGTCCAATAATGGCGAAACCCCATCTCTACTAAAAATACAAAAAAAATTAGCTGGGCGTGGTAGCGGGTGCCTGTAATCCCAGCTACTCGGGAGGCTGAGGCAGGAGAATTGCTTGAACCTGGGAGGCAGAGGTTGCAGTGAGCTCAGATTGCGCCACTGCACTCCAGCCTGGGCAACAGAGCAAGACTCCATCTCAAAAAGAAAAGAAAATTATTAAGAATAAAATGGATGGTTATCTTAAGTTACTGTCCAAGACATGCAAGGAAAAGTACCACAAATCAAGAATGTTTCCAAAAATACCCCATGGGAACAATTCAACAAATCCACATTAATTTTAAAAGTTACCAACTTTTCAGAGGCAAAATGATTTGCCGCTAAAAATTTAAAGTCCTGAGTTTTCATCCAGAGCAACACACTCTGGTTCAACGATCTAATTCACAGGCAAATAAAAGAATCACATTAAGTCACCTTCCAGTCATAGCATCATTTGAATTCTGAGGTCATTTGGTTCTCAGACAGGAGCCAGGTCTGATAGTAAATAAAAGTCAACTACAGTAGTAAGATTCTACTTATTATTCTACTTTACTGTGTACAGTCTCATAAAAATGAAGTAATATGCTTTTGGATTTAATGTAGACAGTTTCAGTTATATTTAAGAAAAGCAAAGAAAGATTCATTCAAGAACCAGGAAAAAGAAAACCAGGAGTCCTCAGACACTGGATTCCATTTAACACTCTTCACTTTATCATTGCTTAAATACTTGCTTTCTACTTTGTGATGCTACCTCTCTGCCTCACAGAAGAAAATTTGATATCTCAGTGACAGAATAATTTAAGTGCAAGCTAAAATTTAATCAGCACATAAAAGCAAGAAAACTCATAACCCATCTGTTTAAGAACAGCTTATATATTTTGGGGAAGGGGAAGCAAGACTTAGGATGCTGGAAAACATAAAACAAAGGCCTTAAAACCCCTTTTTCAAAAAAGCCTGATGTTGCTGTCTCTGGCTGATAATTACAGCCCTGGGAGGGCAGCTGTGAGACAATGCTGATGATGATGCAGTACACAGGCCCTCAAGAAGCTGGCAAGCTGCTGCTACCTTTCATACCGTGAAAGAACAACACAAGGGTCAGACTTCCCTTTTCTGTACCCTGTGCGTTTCAACTGCCATACACGCATGCAGTGACAAAGTTATCATCAGAAGTTATACAACCTCATGATCTGCTCCCTGCTCCCTAGCTTCACCCTCCACATTCGCCCTCAATGTTTGCTGTGCCTCTCTTTACTCTCGGCATTTTAGTAGGCATTTTAGTATAGAAAGAGAAGTGACATTTTGACCCTTTGCCTAGAAAAGGTTGCACTCTTGAGTCACTTTAACTCATCCCTTTAAAGCAGAAACTCACTTCATAACCTAAGGAAGGTGGGGAGATGTTCGTTTAAACCTTGATAACTCAGTATTTTCTCCTCTTGATGAGGACAGAGTGACTGGTCACTGTTGAAGTGAGCATGGGAAAAATTAAAGATCTCTAGGCCAAGAAAGTAGCTTAAGTCAACAAAGGCAACTGATCTGAAATATACCAAATCTACAAAAACTGTTTCCCATTTCATGCATACACAGCCCTACAGAGGGTATAAACACTACCAGCAAACCGTGCTAGGAGGTCACAAGCACTCCCCGGAGCATGCACGAGCAGCACAGTTTATAAAACGTTCTATAGGCAGTGTGGGAGACAAGGGCTGGATCTGGCTCCGACCAAAGGATGGAGCTAATGCATACCTTTCGGTCTTCTGGAATTTCCATTCTTTTGCTGTTCGTCTTCCTCATTAATGGTGAATAAACCAAGGGGAATTGGCCTTGCATTGGTCTTCTTCAGTCTCTCGTGTCGGAGAGCTGTAGCTGATCCAGGCATACCGCTGCTACTTTTTTTTTTTTAATTATTATTATATTAAAAATATATGCTTATGTAATTGCAGCTCCCAGGAAGCTGCTAGTTCCTAAGCTGCCTGTTCATTTGAGCACTTGTAATAGATCCCCTATGGGTAAACAGTTTGCAAACAGCTGACAGACAGTACCAGCCACTTGGCAACTGAGGCCCTGCAGTTCCCCTCACCTAGCAGCAGCTTCCCCACCTCCCTACCAGCCCCCTCCCACTGACTCCCCGACAGGCACATGCGCTGGTGATTGCTGGGGCGCATGCATACACGCGCGCGCGCACACGCGCGCACACACACACACACACTTTCCAGAAAAGCCCTACTAAAGACACGCAGGGTCTGATGCCTCCCACCACTGCCTAACCTGTTCAATCAGCTTCTTCCTGCTGCAGCACTTTTTCCCAGTCTTCTCCCTGCTACCGCACAGCAAAATATTCAGCCCACAGCAGAGAGGGGAAAATATGATACGCTGCTGTTAACAGTTGCCCTGACAACCCTGACATATCCTAATCAAGGAGGGCGGAGAGCGGCTCCATCTCCCCAGCTGAGAAGGGGCAGCTTGCAGGATGCTGGGTTCTGGGAACTCACCAGCAGAGGGTTACTGCGTGAGGCCGCTGGGCAGCTCCCTCTTCCTCTCAGCAGCAGAGCAGCAGGATGGGAGGAGAAAGAGTTTTGCTTGCACAAGCAGCAGTAGACTCCTCAGTATGGAGAGAGAGGCCTGAGGAAGAAAAGCTTTTTCTTCTTTTCTGGGCCAGGTTGTCTATCCTAACAATGTTTGCAAGTCCCTGGATGAATGAAGGCATGGCTGGTATCCACAGAGCAGCTCCCTTTACTTTCCTGACATTCTTACCACCCCAGAGCATGTATAAAAACAGGGTTGGCAGCACCGGTCACGAGGGCCACCAGTGCCATGTCCCTGAAACCCTCCAGTGAAGACAGGCAAGGGAAAAATTATGCTGGCTCCCACCAGAGATCACAATGTGGAGTGTCTCCTGTGCAACTCAATTTTCAAGGACAGAACCTATACTCGGGAATTCTCCAAAGGAGAAAAACCTGCCTCTATTACACCCAGCACACCCCCTACCCTCAGTCCCCAACGCTCTGGGCAGTCACTACCAGTGGTGCTCAGCGATGCTCAACACTTGACCCAATTTTAGTTCTTTCTGGATCGTTTTCTTCAAAGCACAGAATCATGTGATTATTGTTTTCTCCTGAAATAAGCTATCTCACTTTAAGACTCTTCACTTCTAGACTGCTTAAAATGTATGCTGTCTCCAAAAAAAATTTACAATAAATGACATTAAAACATGCCAACTCCCAAATTAAGAAAAAAAATTTTTTGCTTTTGAGTTTTAATAAAAATCAAGTCTGCTTAGCAAGTCAAAAGCAATCCTCCCACTCCCAAATTACTCCCTTACTTTTTCTCAGTACTTAAACCTACTTATCCAAGAGAGGACCCAAGGGAGGCTAAGGCAAGTAAAATATCCTCTCTAAATCTCTTGTGTGAAACAGTAACTTTGGACAAATCACTTAACTCTCTCGGTGCCTCCATTTTCTCTGTAAAATTGGGGTGATGACTATCATTTACCTTATGGGATTAGGGTGAGGATTAAATGAGTGTGGTGCCAGCAACTTGAAGTGCTTAATAAATACCAACTATTATTATACTTTATAATAGTTTGCTGTAACTAGTCCATTTTTTGCTTTGTAATTATTTTCAAGGTGTTTCCAGTTCAACTATCAACGCTATCAGGAAGCACTTCTTTGTATCTACTCTTACTGTCCAGCATGGTGCTGGGGGATGTACTAAATGGCAAGCAAACACATGCTGAAAAAAATAAATGAATCTTCAGAACTTTTTCCCTCCACAGGCTGGTGGATTTAATTAAGTTCACATGTATTTATTAGATCTCTGGTGTGAAGAAACGTAGAAAATTTCAGTTTTAGAGTTTATTTTAAATTGTGTCAATCTGTGCAGTGGGTCTTTGGAATAAAAGAGAATGGAGTTTTGGAGCTGAATGGGCCTGAGAAACAAGGGAGTTAGCATCATTTTACATGCGAGGAAGCCAAATCTCATGAAGTGAATGAAATTTCTTTCCTAGGTCAAATGTTAGTTGGCGCCAAGTCTACAATTAAAATTTAGACCACCTTCCTCCTAGTCCAGTGCTTCTCCTGATGACAAATGCTTGACCCAGATGTTTTTGAATCCTAGATCTCTCTCCAACTTACGTGGAGATGGAAGGAAAGGGAGGAGGCATGCCTCCAATATTCAAGATCTTATTAAGAAATAAAAAAAGAATACAAATTGTAAATGTAACATACTTCCATAATTTTCTATATTTATAAACTTTTATTCTTGAATGAGACATTTGTTATTTCCTATTATTTTTCTTTAATCAGATGATCAATTAAGATAGGTGTAATACACATCAATATCATACTATTTGTGAAATGAAAATAGTTTCAAATCCACATTAACTTCTTCCCTCTACTTCAAGAGAATCAGGTCAGTATGTACAATAGCAAAAGCATAACAAAACAAAAAAGCAAAAGAATAACAAAAAAACCCACATATAAAATAAGCATACTTGAAACTACCTTTTGGTAAAGAAAATGAAAATCTATGTCTTAAGCAAATGACTAATTTCATTTAGAAATGTTTGTCACCCAAATACAGCTTACACTTTCCAAATAAAGCTAGCTGCTGCTCTAATAACTAACAGATCATCTCCACCAAGTCAAGATGCTCCTATTCTGCTGTCTTGTAAATCCTGACTCCAACATCAACTAGCTGCATCACTGTCACAAAAAAGCAAACACCACAGGATCAAATAATAACAATAAAGGATTTTCTTCCTCCCCTTATAAAGGACACATTTTTCACTTAAGACTAAATTCATTTGAGATTAGTTTCTTAAATGTTCACACCCAAACTTTAATGGATATAGGGTTAGCTCTTGGGGAATTCCAGGAATACTGTGGCTTGGCCCCTGTAGGGATGTGAGTACCATCTTCTCCCAATTCCCTTTTACGTTCTGATCCAAAACAAAGGCAAATACGGAAAGGGGTATGGTGAGACCTTAAATTTAAATATCCGCCAAAGTAAAATAAACACTACTCTGAATTCCTGAACTCTTTCGAGACGGAGTCTCGCTGTTGCCAGGCTGGAGGGCAGTGGCACAATCTCGGCTCACTGCAACCTCTGCCTCCTGGGTTCAAGTGATTCTCCTGCCTCAGCCTCCTGAGTAGCTGTGATTACAGGCATCTACCACCAAGCCCGGCTAATTTTTTTTTTTGTATTTTTAGTAGAGATGGGGTTTCACGATGTTAGCCAGGCTGGTCTTTGACTCCTGACCTCAGGTGATCCACCTACCTCGGCCTCTCAAAGTGCTGGGATTATAGGTATGAGCCACCTCGCCCAGCCCCCTGAACTCTTCTCCAGCACTAAGGAGCATTTTCAATTAGATGTGGTACAAGTATCCTTGCACGTCACATGCAGATATAGAGGCTTTTAAATCAGTCCCCATGGGAAATGGGCATGCAGCCCTCCAATAGTCAGTCAGGTTTTGCAATTACTTTGTTTAAATCATTAAAGTGATAAATGTTGTATTAATAGAGACTTTGTACAAATTTGAGAGAAATGAGACACTGCCTTGTGCAACAGGGTTGATTTTACAACTAGATTGGCTTTACATTGCGTAAAAATATTCTGTGGTATAATTTTAAACTGTATTCACATGTATGGATAAAAACACTACCACTCAGCTACTATAATTAAAACAGTCCCACAGGCCCCTGAGCAACTGCAGGCTCCACCCACTTAGTCCACAATAAATTTATGTCTCTTTGTCCTCCTACCCTGGCTGGTTGGCATCTCTGGCCTATGTCCAACCTGTGAGTTGGATGAATATGAAACAGAGTCAAACTTGATGATCGTTGGGGAAGTAAGCTCATGAGTTGGGCCTAGCTGTCACAACGTTATATAAAAGACTACACATGCATACACAGACACACAGAGTCAGCTTTCTGTTCACATTTATGCTTCCTAGACTCCTGTGACCATAAAGTTGGAAAACAGTACACTCCATGAATGAATCCAAGAAATCTGCTTAACCAGTGAGAAACAAATCTAAAATTTCCCTTTCTAAAAGCCCAGTGAGCTTTACGAAAACATTATTGAAAGAAAAAAGAGCCTAATTTGTACTATTCAAGGGCTAGAGCTGAAAACAGAAAGTATTACTGCAGATTGAATGGTCTGTCACCAGTAAATTACAAGTTCCACATATGTATTATAGGTATGAGGGTCCAGAAGTTCCAAAATTCTATTCCACATTTCTACATTCGAGGAGATGGTTAATTCTTCAAAACTCCTGGACTTCAGTAATCTTTTAAGTATTTAATGCATCTCCCCAAGATAAATTGCAATTTATTTCTAGCAGGAGTTTTAACAATATTTTTACGCAACTTAAAACCTATGCGTGATTTTGAAAATGACAAAGCCAACACAGGTTGACATGGAATCAAACAACCACTAAGGAACAAAGGTTCCCATTTGGTTCTTTGCCACTCTACTCTTAAAGGGCGGCCTCAGAGTTTCCTAGAATTACGCCACTTACTGATGGCTTTTGTGACGATAAAGGCACAACATTCTGCCATCTTGCAGCATCATGCATAGCGTCAAAGAGGCTGGATAAAGAAATACTGCACAAAGAAGTATCAACCCTTTGAAAGGAAAAGGCAGATTTGCTTTGATCTTCTTTATTTGACCACTTTTTGTTAACAGGCATATAAGAAAAACAGTAAATACTGCCCTAGTAGTGGTGATGCCATCAGCCAGAAGTACCAGGTCCCTGTGGTGCCTTTTATAACATTTCTATAAATCTTCACTGCAAAACACTTTATGGCGCCTACAGAGTCCATTTTCCCACGTCTGCTCTATCATAAACAAATTTCAGACTCTAGGGATTCATTTATACAAATGTGAGGTGTGGATACTAAGCTTTAAAACCCTTTCCTAAACGTTAGGTGTGAAATGCCACATTAAACCTTAACCCAGTAGCACATATTAGAGTGCCTCTCAGCCCTCGTATTCATTACTCTCATTGATACTACTTCATTAATGTGCACCACATGAACTTCTGAATTACTTGACAAAAGTTAAATGTGCAAAGATATCCTCTCCTCTTACGATAATTAGGCTAAGAAATCCAGTTTTATAGATTTCAAATGAGGCAAAGAAATCAATCTCTGAGTTCAACAGAAGATTCATACAGATGCCTGGACTGTGTTTCTGTAAGTTACCTAATTCACCGAGGGGCTGTGAGCAGTTTAATTTAGTGTTTAGTTTTATTGTTGAGCCACACCATTAGAAAGATAAGAAAATGAAACTATGGTTCCTTGACTTGCTTTGCTTTAGGAGTAGTAAAATCATGTCAAAGATGCCAGATGGGGTGCTTTGGGGCATGCCATCAGAGGGGATACAGAGCCAAAAGGCATAATGTTTTCACCAAACAGAGGCAGTGGGGAGCCATTGAAGGGTATTGACAGCTAAATGTGTGATCCAGACAGGCCAGGATGAACTTGCAGTGAGAAAGAGAGACGGGACAGAGACTAGTTATGTAACTACTTCGTCCAAGTGGAGAAAAGGGATCAAATGGTGGCCATAGGGATAGACATAAAAACAGGAATATGAGAATCAATCATGTTTGTGTTTCTTAACAGACACCCCTCTAGCAGTGTGAAAAACTTATCCATAGGCTTGAACGTGAATACCAACCTCCTGCAATAGTCCAGCTGAAAGATGGAGAAGTGGGCAATGGAAAGAAAGGTAGTTAATGTTTTTATTAAAGATTAATATGACAACAAGTGCTTTATATCCATAGATAAAAGAAAGCTAAGAGATGGATAGACTAAGGTCCAAAATGATCTCAAAGAATGAAATAATGAGCTATACTTAGACAGGATACAGCCTATTCAGTTTATTCCTACTGAATAAGCTATATTCTTATTAATTCAGTAGGAATAAACAGGAACATCTCTTTTTATATTTAAAAAAAGTTAAAAACGAAGACCTACCCAAGCTGTACCAGAAACAAGGAGAGCACTTGGACAACAAGCTCATTAAACATCATCAGCGCACTGAGGAAGTAAAAACCCTAACAGTGTCACAGTGGAATCGGCAGACACCAGCATGCCTAATAGAAGACAAGCGTTCTCTGTTTTCTGGTCCTCATATCACATGGTACTCGCAAGATATTTGAAATAGGATGATAAATGAGAACACATTCAGAAGAGAGTGACCTAGGACTTATCATAAATATTCCAGGCCATAACATAGGAGACATAACATAGGAGAAAATAAGACAAGACTCCAGAGGAATAAAATAACAGAATTAAAGGTTAACATATGGAAGAATTTACACTTTTAGTGGAAGTGTAAATTTAGTTCTGGAAGAGAAAACTGATAACAGTGACTGGAAGTTACCAGAATGTAAAAAGTTATGTTTCTTGACATTGAAGATAGCTGTGCGTAAACACTGATCTGGGATGATGATGTTGAATTAATGCACTGTTCACAAGTTGGAATTTTTTTTTTTTTATCTCTAGAGCTTCTTCTGATCCTGAGACTCCATGACTTGATGCAAATGAAAAGTCAAGTTATGTAGCCAAGAGAGAACACTCAGGCAGAGGGAAAACGCAAGACTGAGATAAAGCCCTTTCCTTTGCTGTACCTGTGCATTTACTTACATGGCTTCATTTTGTAAGCAACTCTGCGTTTCATTATTTTACTTATTCAACTGATGGCCCAGAGGATTTAGCCTTAAATGCTAAATCACAGAAACAACTGAACTTCTTCACCAGGTGTTTGGGTTAGAAGAGGGCCACACTGGCCGGGCGCAGTGGCTCACACCTGTAATCCCAGCACTTTGGGAGGCCGAGGCAGGCGAATCACCAGGTCAGGAGATCGAGACCATCCTGACTAACATGGTGAAACCTCGTCTCTACTAAAAATACATTTTAAAAAATTAGCTGGGCGTGGTGGTAGGCGCCTGTAGTCCCAGCTACTTGGGAGACTGAGGCAGGAGAATGGCGTGAACCCAGGAGGCGGAGCTTGCAGTGAGCCGAGATTGCGTCACTGCACTCCAGCCTGGGTGACTGTGCGAGACTCCGTCTCAATAAAAAAAAAAAAAAAAAAGAAGAGGGCCACACTACTCTGATCTCTGCACCTGCAGCTTCCAGACTTCCCACATTCTCTCACCCACAATGTAATGAAAACCTACTGATACACACGCCTGTAATCCCAGCACTTTGGGAGGCCAAGGCGGGTGGATCACCTGACGTCGGGAGTTCAGGACCAGCCTGACCAACATGGAGAACCCCCATCTCTACTAAAAATACAAAATTAGCCGGGCATGGTGGCGCATGCCTGTAATCTCAGCTATTCGGGAGGCTAAGGCAGGAGAATCGCTTGAACCCAGGAAGCGGAGGTTGCAGTGAGCCGAGATCACGCCATTGCCCTCTAGCATGGGCAACAAGAGCCAAACTCCGTCTAAAACAACAACAGCAACAACAAAAACCTACTGATAAAGATGAACAAGAGAGTTTTCCCCTCAATGAGCCAATTTGTTATAGGTGGATCCCTATAGCTATGTGACTTGAGAGATGAAATCTGTAAGTTTGTGAATGAAGAACGATACTAAAGAACAGCAAACCAATTCAGTGTATGACTTTATGGGCATTTTAAGGATAGTGATACACTAAGTCTTTAGGACAGCAAAGCATTGGACAGGTGAAGAACATTCATTTCAGAATGTTTTAAGACTTTTCCTCAGTCCCATCTGTGTTAGTCTGCTTTGTGTTGCTATAAATACCTGAGACTGGATAATTTATAAAGAAATTTTAATTTGGCTCACAGTTCTGCTGACTGTACAAGGAGCACAGTGCTGGTACTTGCTTCTGTTGAGGGCTCAGGACGCTTACAGAAGGAGAAAGGGGAACAGGTGCGTCACATGGCAAGAGAGGGAACAAGAGAGACATCAGGCTCTTTTAAACAACCAGCTCTCACATGAGAACTCACTCATTACCATGAGAAGTGTACCAAGCCATTCATAAAATTGGCTCCCATGACCCAAACATATCCCACTAGGTCCACCTCCAACATTGGATGTCATATTTCAACATGAAACCATATCTAAACTGTATCACCGTCCTTTGCTACTTTGCCACTCTTTCCATTTCTTTCTCCTAAAACCTCCCGAAATTAAAAGACATCCATTTTTTTACTGCGAGTTTAATATCCTGTTTTTACCTTAAAAAATCAGGAAATATTAATTTTTAAATTTTATCTCTTAAATAATTAAAATGATTTGTATGATTCCAGGTAAAAACTGTTAATTTTCTTCCTGTGTGTCAGTGTATCAGTGAGGGTTCTTCCAGGGAAATAGAACCAATAGTATTTTTGGCTATTTCTCTGGAGAGAAATATATTGTATATAAAGACTTATTTTAAGGAATAATGGCTGCTGCCACTGTGGAGGCTGACAAGTGTGAAACGTGTGCAGCAGGTTGGCAGGCTCGAAACTCAAGCAGGATTTCCATGTCACAGCTTTAAGGCAGACTTCCTCCTCCTCCTTCCTTCCCAGGTCTTCACCTGATTGGGTTTGGCCCACCCATAGCCAGGATAATCCCCTTTACCTAAAGTCAACTGATTATAAATGTTAATCATAGTTACAAAATACCTTCCCAGCAACATCTGATGTTTGGGTACCAGAGCTGAGCCCAGCTGACACTTAAAATTACCTATCAGTCAGTGACCTCAGACAGATTAAGATACTACATTCCCACATTCAAGTCAACATGCTGCGAATAAAAGCATGCATTCAAAAGTCAAAGGTTTATGTATCAATGATCACAATCTTCATTGAATAGGATGGCTACTATTTACTCAGATAATTTTCCAATACCGTAATGCTCTATTAATATAATGTTCCTACAGTTGGGGTCAGGATATCTTAGACTTATTAAATCCCTCTTTATTTCACTAATGATCACCCTTTGAGAATCAAGTACTGGTGAGCTTAAAAGCGTTATCAAATAAACCCTTTTAATGAGAACTAAGCAGTCTGTTCATATGAACATTAAATGATTCAGAAAGTACAGATATATAGATTACAAAAAAATCCTTCTCTATTATAATGAAGTAACCCCACTTTCTCAATCAGTAGAAACTAAAGTATATAGATATGTACATGGGGGGTGGAGAGAGGGTTGGATAAAATGCTTTTCATGAGAAAAGTGTATGAAGGTTTGAGGCACTAAACTTTATTTTTTGGTTTATTTATTAACTGAAACCAACTGATACAGTTTGGATGTTTGTGTCCTCCAAATCTCATGTTGAAATGTAACCCCCAATGTTGGAGGTGGGTCCTGGTGGGAGATGACTGGATCATGGGGGTGCATCTTTCATGAACGGTTTAGCGCCATCCCCGTGGTGATGAGTAAGTTCTCCCTCAGTTAGTTCACATAAGGTCTGGTTGTTTAAAAGTCTGGGACCTTCCCTTACCCCACTCTCTTGCCATGTGAACGTGCCTGCTCCCGCTTCACCTTCCACAATGATTGTAGGCTTCCTGGGACCCTCAGCAGAAGCCCAGCAGATGTCAGTGCCATGCTTGTACAGCCTGCAAATCCCTGAGCCAATTAAACCTTTTTAAATTGCCTAGCCTCAGGTGTTTAAGTGACAGAAAAAAGGCCCAACACACCAATTCTGACGAAAGAAAAAAAATTACATACAATTCTCCAGCATAGTTCTGAAACCAACCTAGAGGAAGGAAGCACCTAAAAGAAATGCCAAATTATATAATTGTGGTAAGTTAGAGGCTTGGTACATTTTCCTTCAGTGAATGTCACACTGAGAATTGTCAGTAACCAACCAGAACACCAAAAGCCTTTAAGCTAAATTATAAAGATATAAGTATATTTAGGATTGAGTAACAAGCTTAGAAGCTCTTAAAATTTGTAACTGCTAAGCAAAAAATATTCCTAATGCATCAATAATTTTTTTAAAAAACATAAAGTATTAATTCCCAAGAAGTAGATGTTACTAGCAATCCAGTAAGATTTTTTTTGTTTTGTTTTTTTGGACAAATACATCTTCTCTTAGGCTTGACTGACCTAGAGTCATCAAGATTTTAGGGGGCTCTATATGAAAATATTAACATCTCAAAAAGATTAACAGGTTGGTAAGCACTCAGGAGACACCTACTTCATCTCTCAAACCCTTTCACTTTTCATATCCATAACCTAAACCCATGGATGGCAGCTTAGGAAGGATTATAATGACAAAGGAGCCTTTTGGCAAACTTCCTGAAACACCCCAAATGACCATTTTGCCTTTTTCATAAAGTGTAATGGCTATACTCCAGACACCTGCAATGTTGTAGTAAAAAAATCAAAATCATAATAAAAAATCTCTCCTTTCTCTTAAATTTTTTGCTGGAAATACTTCTAGCTGGCTCCTGTTTCCACAGGCATGAAGACACTTGCCCCTAAGTTCCTGAAATAAGCAGTAGCCATGTCCCTTTACTGCCCAGAGCCAGACTTTATCCAGCGCACTGGAAAAAGACCACGTTTATAACAAAGAGAGGGAGGTTTGTATAACAAAAGCTGTTTTGAAAATAACTGCAAATCTGCAAAGTGTTGAATGAACATGTTTCCAGATAGGGACATCTGTAATAGAAAGCAACACTGTGCTATGTAAGAAAAAATCAGCTTTGCAGATTGTACAAGGGGTTCAGAATGCCCAATTCACAGGTGTCTGAACTCCATATCCAGAGTCCTAATTCTGAACCTTCTGCCCCTTCCTTCTGACATTTCAAACATAGGCCTTCTCTCCTCCAAAGCCTTCTTGTTTTTTTTTTTTTTTTTTTTTTTTTTTGAGACGGAGTCTCACTCTGTCGCCCAGGCTGGAGTGCAGTGGCCGGATCTCAGCTCACTGCAAGCTC
>NW_012119376.1:8731942-8744143 GCF_000951035.1 Colobus angolensis palliatus | reverse complement strand
TGGATCTCAGCTCACTGCAAGCTCCGCCTCCCGGGTTTAGCCATTCTCCTGCCTCAGCCTCCTGAGTAGCTGGGACTACAGGCGCCCGCCACCTCACCCGGCTAGTTTTTTGTGTGTTTTTTTTTTAGTAGAGACGGGGTTTCACTGTGTTAGCCAGTATGGTCTCCATCTCCTGACCTCGTGATCCACCCATCTCGGCCTCCCAAAGTGCTGGGATTACAGGCTTGAGCCATCGCGCCCGGCCCTCCAAAGCCTTCTTGAAGACTTACTTGCTACTGTGGGTGTCATTAATAAGTCCTGCAACACTCTCACAATGACATGTGGGTCTCATCACATATATGGTTTAGATTTGTGTTGCACAGTTGGTTGATGATTGGAACTCTTTTTCTTCTTTTTTTTTTTTTAAACTTTGATGCTGTTCTCAACGAGCAGCAGATAGATGTTGGACCTGATCAGTTTGTAAGTAAGTTGAAGAAATGACATTCTCAAATCTGTCCATTTTAAACACAGCTGGGATACCGAGGATTTAATCTGAAATGCCAGCCTAGGGCTCTTCCCTGTGAGGCTTCACTGGAGTATAAGATTATGGGGTTTTTCTATCCAAAGTCATTTGAGTCTCACAGGTCTTCTAGACTAAAAATAGCTTCCCACTTCTCAATTTATTTCCATACTTTCTTTCGACTGTTGAGACATCTCTTCTATTTATACTCTATCTGGGCCTTATACAGTCACTGCACAAATATATGGATGTAACTTTTTATATACACAGGGAGGGCATCTTCACCAGGATATTGGGATGGGTTTATTCCTAGTGTTAAGTAAATCCGTACAAAACTTATTTCAATAATAATTCAGTTTTATTTTTACTGAATAACACATTTTAATATTTCAAAGATGGCATCGGGAACACTTGTTTCATCAATTTCCACAGTGGCTACTGGACATAAAAAGACAATTTGGGGGTTACTGTTGGGAGAATCTCAACCCAGGACCCATCTGAGGAAGTGAAGTATTTTCAGATTTATGAAGTTATGAAATTAAATAATTTTTATTTTTATTTGTTTTTTTGAGATGGAGTTGCACTTTTGTTGCCCAGGCTGGAGTGCAATGGCACGATCTCGGCTCACCACACCCTCCGCCTCCCGGGTTCAAGCGATTCTCCTGTCTCAGCCTTCCGAGTAGCTGGGACTACAGGCATGCGCCACCACACCCGGCTAATTTTGTATTTTTAGTAGAGATGGGAGTTTCTCCACGTTGGTCAAGCGAGTCTCGAACTCCCAACCTCAGGTGATCCGTCCGCCTCGGCCTCCCAAAGTGCTGCGATTACAGGTGTGAGCCACCAGGCCTGGCCGAAATTTTTTAAAAGATATAAAAATCTAAATTCCAAATTGAACAAGATATCATTTTCTTAGCGAGAAATGTGCCTCACATACATGCCCACACACCACACCCAGGATACACCTTGTAAATGGTCTTCTGCAACTTAAGAAAGTTTCTTCTAAAATTTGTGACTTTAATAAGACAACTCACTGATATTTTCTATTTCATGTATGTACTTTGCTTGAAGAAACCCAAACTGCCTCCTGCTTCTCATGAACATCTCGTGGAAGGCAAGTTGTATGTTTCCTCTATTTTCCTGGTAGAGAAGCACAGTCAATGTGGTGCTAGTGCCTTGTTTACAGTCAGAATGGGTGTTAGGAGGTCCATCTCTCTATGGCTTAAAGCAACATACCTCTGTGGCAATATTTTAGCAAAGGACTTAAAATTTAGAACTATGGGCCAGGCGCGGTGGCTCACACCTGTAAACCCAGCACTTTGAGAAGCCGAGGCAGGAGGATCGCTTGAGCCCAAGAGTTCGAAACCAGCCTGAGCAATATAGCAAAATCCAGTCTCTACAAAAAGAGAGAGGGAGAAAAAAAAATTAGCTGGTGCCTGGCATACTGGCGTGTACCTGAGTCCCAGCTACCTCAGGGGGCTGAGATGGGAGGGTCGTTGGAGCCCAGATGTCAAAGATGCAGTGAGCCATGATGGTGCCTCTGCCCTCTAGCCTGGGTGATAGAGTCACCAGAGCAAAACTCTGTCTCAAAAAAAAAAAAAAAATTAGAACTATGATATAGCCAGTAAAAAAACACTCTTGGATTCCATAAAAATAAGCCAAGGCCAGACACAGTGACTCAAATCTGTAATCCTAGCAATTTGGGAGGCCAAGGTGGGTGGATCACCTGAGGTCAAGAATTCAGGACCAACTTGAGCAACACGGTGAAACCCCGCCTCTACTAAAAATACAAAAATTAGCTGGGCATGGTGGCGGATGCCTGTAATTCCATCTACTCAGGAGGCTGAGGCAGGAGAATCACTTGAACCTGGAAGGCGGAGGTTGCAGTGAGCCGAGATTGCACCATTGCGCTCCAGCCTGGGCGACAAGAGTGAAACTCCGTCTCAAAAAAAAAAAAAAAAAAAAAGCCAGGAAGGGCTTTTACGAGTGTTTAGCATGATCACATAACAATCTAAGGGTCTCACAGGCCAGTGTACAGCAATCTCCTGGAACATTTGACAGGTAAAAACTATCATCCAAAGTGCTTTAATGATGCCTTTGATCCCAGCACCAAGTCTATGACTATGTGATCACACAGCTACAATGAGGTCTGAATCATCATTACGTTCTGATGCCTTCATTATGGAGAGCCTACTGTGATAAATAAAAAATGGCTTAAGGAAGAAACTTAGTATGCCAGGGTATGCCCATCGTTTCACAGTAATGCAATACTAATCTTCAGAATTATGACAAGAATTATAACAAACACTTGGTGCTTATGCTGTGTCAAGTGCTGCTCTAAGAACTTCAGTGTTAACTCATTTAATCCCTGTAACGGTATTACAAATATCCCATTTTAAAAAGGAAGACACTGAGGAAGACAATGCTTACATGACATGCCCAAGATCCCACAGGTACCAAGTGGTGGAGCTGAGATTGGAACCCAGGCAGCCAGACTCCAGAGACCTTGCACAAAATAGTAGGTTACAATTACCCCTAAATAATTACTGTTAGTTTTGAGCTTCAAACCTCACAGTCTCACACATGCTCAGTTTCCGAATAATCTTAAAGAGAAATCAAAGATACTCTTTTTTAGGGATCAGTCCCATCCAACATCCCCTACTGATCTGTTCATTTTGGCCTTGTACTTCACAGTTAGAAACCCACTAGCTGCAAAGAGGAGAAAATGAAAGGAAATCATACTGCCAAAGGTAAGCCCTCCCAGAACAAGCTTCAAATCACAAAAGATGGCACAAAACCTCAGGAGCAGGCATGAACGCAACTCAGAAGTGCCTGTAAGCTGGGTGTGGTGGCTCATGCCTATAATTTCAGCACTTTTGGAGGCTGAGGCAGGAGGATTGCTTGTGTCCAGGAGTTTGAAACCTGCCTGGGCAACATAGAGAAAACTCATCTCTTCAAAAAATAAAATTAGCCAGGCATGGTGGCATGCACCCATAGTCTCAGGTACTCAGGAGGCTGATGTAGGAGAATTGCTTGAGACCAGGAAGTCAAGGATGTAGTGAGTCATGACTGCGCCACCGCATTCCAACTTGGGCCCTGTCTCAAAAACAAAAACCAGAGGTGTCTGTACACATTTCAGTGTGTAGAGCCAGAGATGATAATTTTAGGTGATAATCAAAGCACAAGTTGAATAATCCTGCTAAGAAAAAAATGCACAGTAAAAACCACAGAGGTTACCAGCTGGGCCTTGGGCACAGCAGCATGCGGTGAGAAAGAAGAGAGGTGAAAGAAAGATAGATTAGTCTGAAGGGTATTAGCATCTGGTCACACGGAAGGGAGAAGGTCGTACTTGGGTCAACTATTTATAGATAGAAGAAACAAGCCCCAGTCTCCAGAGCCAGGGACCTGGTGATTAGAGGTCAGGAGTCACTAGAAAGATCTCCGGGAAAAATGTATAATTTTCTACGAAATGCTTAAATATCTACCCCAATTTAACCTTTCCTGGTTTTAAGGGGCAGGATGGAAAGGAAGGCAGTGTGAGAGCTAAGCAAAGTTGAAAAAAAGAAAGTTGAATGTTCTTTTGTCTCACTGCACATATTCATACAGAAATGTGCATACATGTGGACACTGAGTATATGTGTGCATATTTAGCTATTCAATTGTACTCATACCTGTATTCACATCTGCATTTCCTTCAAAAAAAGTCCTGGGGCAAAAATAAGAGATAACTTGAGTAAACTCACTAGATTTAGGGCAATTGCCATTATGATTTTCCATGTGGTTTCCATAAGCAAGGTGCGCACACTTGACACCACCCACCACAACGGTCAAACGGAAGGAATACAATAGGAAATGGTTCTGAATCAGTAGTTCTCAGCACTGATTGCACACCAGACCATCTGGGGAGTTTTAAAAACACTGCCACCTGACTCCCATCCTGCAAGATCCTCAGATAATTACCTTGGATGCCACCTGGGCATCCTGGTATTTAAATGGTCCCCAGGTGATTTTAAATCACTGCCAAGATTGAGAGCCAATGATGTGAATCAGTGATACTCCAGCACATGGGCCCAATGATCATTTCAACAACATAACCTTAGGGTCAAGGAGTGACCCATATTTAAATGAATCCACCAGGCCTGTCGTGAAGGCTGTCACTGAACTAATTTGGAGCATGAATAGAAACCAATCCAGCTGGAATGCAAGAAGTAAGTAACCAGGTCCTGGCTGGTGTGCCTGCCAGCCCAAAGACTTGGGTCAGGAGCTTCTGAGAACCAGAAGCCCAGATTCGAATCTTGAGAAGCAGCCAAAAGTTTTGCTACAGGAACACATCTTACAGTCAATTATTACGCACATTATTGCAAACAAGCAAGCTTCATGATGAGGGTGGAGGTGCTAAACGAAGGGCTCCTTTCTAGAATTTCATCTTGACAGTTAAACTGATCCTAGAGAACTTCTTTTGTACATTCAACAGTGTTGGGGAAATAAGTTTTATACTCAGAGGTTATGCCATAGTGAAGGACAGTTCTCTTTACCAGAAAGCCAACTCCAAAAAGAAAGCTTTCGTAGGATTTAATTTTAAAAGTTACAGAAGGAGAAATTTTAAGATACCCCAAATCTCAATATGCTAAACTTAAAGATATATCATTTATTAACAGTGCCTATGAAGTGCAGCTCACATATGCCAAGTGCACTGTTCCCAGCCTCCTCCCTGCATTGTTTTACACCCTGTGCTCGTCTGTACCATCTGGTCAGGCGTGTCAATCCTCCTTGGCACTTTCTCATGATTCTTTTTTTCACAACTATTCCTAAAGGAGCATCAAGGATGAAGAACTGTTGAATGCAGTTCTTCTCACTGTCAAATACTACATATTACTCTCCAAATCAAAATTCAAAGTGGGGCCGGGAGTGGTGGCTCACACCTGTAATTCCAGCACTTTAGGAGGCTGAGTTGGGCAGATCACTTGAGTTCAGGAGTTCGAGACCAGCCTGGCCAACATGGCAAAACACTGCCTCTACTAAAAATCCAAAAATTAGCCAGGCATGGTGGTGGGCACATGTAGTTCCAGCTACTCGGGAGGCTGAGGCAAGAGAATCATTTGAACCTGGGAGGTGCAGATTGCTGTGAGCCAAGATCATGCCACTGCACTCCAGCCTGGGCAACAGAGCAAGACTCTGTCTCAAAAAATATATTTACAAAAAAAATTTCAAAGTGGTTCCTAATAAAAAAACCTTATAGATCTTTTTCAACAGGCTATTTCTCAAATTAAAAAGATACTAAGGAAAATAATTACTGAAGAGAAAATCCAAATGCCATTTAAATATGTCAACCATAACTCAAGAGTTTTACAAGAGCTAAGATAGTAAAGAGGTAGACAGCATCACTGCTAGAAAACTAGACAAACACTAAAACTGAATTTTTTTTTTTTTTTTTTTTTTTGAGACGGAGTCTCGCTCTGTCGCCCAGGCTGGAGCGCAGTGGCCGGATCTCAGCTCACTGCAAGCTCCGCCTCCCGGGTTCACGCCATTCTCCTGCCTCAGCCTCCCGAGTAGCTGGGACTACAGGCGCCCGCCAACACGCCCGGCTAATTTTTTTGTATTTTAGTAGAGACGGGGTTTCACCGTGTTAGCCAGGATGGTCTCAATCTCCTGACCTTGTGATCCGCCCGTCTCGGCCTCCCAAAGTGCTGGGATTACAGGCTTGAGCCACCGCGCCCAGCTAAAACTGAATTTTATAAAAAAAGAATAAGCCTAAATACCATTAACATTTAGCCTATGGAACCTCAGACCATGAGGAAGTGATGAAACGTCCAATGATAGACTATCAAGGCTTTACAAAGCACTGTATCTGAGAACTGGTAAGTATTCAGTTTGACAATACAAAATGTGCCAATAAGGAATTAATCAGAGTAATAAACAAGGTATATGACCAACATGTCTAGCTTTCTAACAACAAAACAAGTTATTTCCAAGTTCTAGAAAGCCATATCTCAAGGGATTAGAAGACAGACCATTAAGGAGGAACAGAGAACTTGAATTGGCAGGGACTGGGCTATATAATGGCACTTCCGTCTATAATCAACTTCAGAATGCATACTCCACAGGAAATAAGAGATACTATGGCTCTTCAAGCCAGCAACGGTGTGTTAAAATTAAAAAAAAAAAAAAAGGATAAAAGAAATACTATGGGGAAAAAAGAATGAGGGAGAATAAAGATATGAGCGCCAAATACAAACTCCATATTATACCTGGGCTCTGGGATCAACACTACCTCCAGGCTTTCCTAATTCATGTGAGCATGGGTTAGCATTAAAAAGGCACTATTTTACTTTGAGGTGATTACATTGCTTTACTCAAAGAACTTGGTGGAATGGCTAAAGTTTTAAAAACAAACAAAACTAACAATGCTAAGTATGAGTGAGGATGCAGGGCAACCAGAACTCACATACGCTGATTGTAACAATGTAAAACCGTTGAGACGCTCTGGAAAAGTTTGGCCATTTCTTATAAAGTTAAACGTACAGTTACATGAATCAGTAATCCCACTCCTAGGTATTTACTGAGGATAAATGAAAACTACGCTCACACAAAAACCTGTAGGTAAGTGTTTACAGCAGCATTATTCATAATTGCCAAAACCTGGGAACAACTCAAATGTTCTTTGATAAACCATCTGTGATACTTCCATACAATGGCAAACTACTTCATCAAGAAAAAGGAAGGGACTACTAATATGCACAACAGTGTGCCTGAATCTCAAAAACATGATGCCAGGTGAAAAATTCAGACTCAAAAGGTTACACAATGTGGGGCCGGGTACGTGGCTCATGCCTCTAATCTCAGCACTTCGGGATACCGAGGCTGGTGGATCACCTTTGGTCGAGAGTTCAAGACCAGCCTGACGGGGTTTCATAGAAACCCCTTCTCTACCAAAAATACAAAATTAGCCGGGTGTGGTGGTACATGCCTGTAATCCCAGCTATTTGGGAGGCTGAGGCAGGAGAATCGCTTGAACCCGGGAGGCAGAGGAGGTTCCTGTGAGCCGAGATCATGCCATTGTACTCCAGCCTGGGCAACAATAGTAAAACTCCGTCTCAAAACAAAACAAAAAAAGGCTACACAATGTATGATTCCACTTTTATGACATTCTGGAAAAGGCAAAACTAGGAACATGGTAAACAGATCAGTGGTTGTCAGGGGTTAGATGTAGGAAGAGAGTCTCACTACAAAGGTGCAGCATTAGGGAATTTGGGTTGGAGGCAGAGGACTCTTTGGGATCATGTTAACAGTGGTGCTTACATTACTCTATACATTCAACAAGAACTAAAAAACGAAAAGAAAATGAGTAACTTTTTTGTACATAAATTTTTTATTTATTATTTATTTATTGAGATGGAGTCTTGCTCTGTCGCCCAGGCTGGGATGTGGTGCTACTATCTCAGCTCACTGTAACCTCTGCCTCCCGGGTTCAAGCAATTCTCCTGCCTCAGCCTCCTGAGTAGTTCGGATTACAGGTGTATGCCCCCACACCTGGCTAATTTTTGTATTTTCAGTAGAGACAGGGCATTGCCATGTTGCCCACCTGGTCTCAAACTCCTGAGCTCAAGTGATCTGCCTGCCTCAGCCTCCCAAAGTGCTGGGATTACAGGTGTAAGCCACTGCACCTGGACTGTATGCAAATTTTTAAATAAATTTTTAAAAATCCCTCTGTCTATTCAAGGATTTGTAATTTTTCCTTTCACCAGCAAGCTTTATGGTAGGGTCTATTAAATTGGCTACCTTTCCTTCCCAAACTGCTTATCTAATAATCACTTATAATCTGATGTAGCCCCAACTCTTGCACCAACAACTGAAATTCCTCTTCTGGGGTTGGTCAGTGACTACTTGTAACCAAATGAACAGCTTTTTATAAAATGTCTTCATCAGTCTTTGAATCCCTTACCTCTCTATCCTTCTCAGCAGGTGTGACATTGCTCAGCTGTGCTTTTCCATCTGTCTGCTTTGCTGGTTCTTCCTCCTCCCACGCTTTACACGTCGTCTCACCCTTCTGTGGTTTTTCTGAGCTCTCCTCACTCCCAAACCTTCAGTCATTATTCCTTTATGGGTGAATCCCAGAGTCCTGACCTCTATTTTTCTCTTTTAGTCCTATACTTCCAGTTGCCTTTTGAACATTTCCACTTACAGATCTCTCTTATACCACACATTTTCATATCTAAAGCAGAGGGTTTTTTTTTCCTGTTTCTCCCACCAAAACCTGATTCTGCTGGACACAGTGGTGCATGCCTGTAGTCTCAGCTACTCGGGCAGTTGAGCCAGGAAGATCACGTGAGCTCAGGAGTTCAAGTCCAGCCTGGGCAACATAGCAAGACCCGCCCCCCCACCTCTTTGGGGTAAAAAACAAAAGAGGTCCTCCTCATGAATATTTTCCAATAAGTCAATAAACCAAACTCAAACTTGGAAGTCTCATATGTCACCTTTTTACGTGCAATCCTTTGACACATGCCCCTGCAGAACCTTAATCATCTCTTCCTATTGCCATGCTAACGACTGCCTGGATTTCTGCTGGAATCTCAAAGTTGGTGTGTATGTCACCGAACTCTTCTTCAGCCCATCCTCAAGTCTACATTGCTACTTTGAAATGAGGACCGCCTGAGTAGACCTAGCCCTTCATTGATCTCCAGAGATTTGGCTAATCTGGCTAGGCAGATGTTTCTCATGTATTCTCATCCCTCCAGATGCACCCTTCCTAAAGCAGTAAAAGAAAAAAAAAAAAAATCAATGGAAGAGAATGACTTTCCCAGAGGCAGGAATTTTGCTTTCATCAGCTAAAGGCACAGCTGAGCTCTTGTTAGAACTTGCAGTCAAGATTTCAAGATTCATGGGTACAGAACTACCTGACTATGCCTGCTTTAATCAATATTCTTTATTCTCAAGCATCCTCACTTCCCCCCACTACCCCACCCCAAAAAACTGTACTAACCTCTCAGTTTGGCCTTCAGCCCTTCCACAATTTGGCTTCAGTGAACAGTCATTCCTAACTGATCTAGGACTTTCGTTGAGCTTTACACGTGTCAATATGACCAAAACTTTGCTCTTTTTCACATCTGCACCTTTGTTTTTCTCCTTTTCCTCCATCCAATTTTATATCCCACTTACCCACTTTTAAAAGTTTATTTTTTTATTTTTTAAAACAAATTTTTTAAATTTTATTTTATTTTTGTGAGTAAATAGTAGGTATATTTATGTGGTACATGAAATGTTTTGATACAGGCATGCAATGTGAAATAATTACATCATGGAGAATGGGGTATCCATCCCCTCAAGCATTTATCCTTTGTGTTACAAACAATCCAATTACACTCTTAGTTATTTTTAAAAGTACAATTAAGTCACTGTCTATAATCACCCTGCTGTGCTATCAAATAGTAGGTCTTATTCTTTCTTTTTGTTTTTTTTCAGACGTGGTCTCGCTCTGTCGCCCAGGCTGGAGTACAGTGGTGCAATCTCGGCTCACTGCAACCTCCACCTCCCGGATTCAAGTGATTCTTCTGCCTCAGCTTCCCAAAGAGCTGGAACTATAGGCGTGCGCCACCACAGGCTAATTTTTTTATTTTTAGTAGAGATGGAGTTTTACCATGTTGCCCAGGCTGGTCTCAAACTCCCGGCCTCATGTGATCCACCTGCCTCAGCCTCCCAAAGTGCTGGGATTATAGATGTGAGCAACTGCTTCTGGCCTTTTTTTAAAAAACAAAACAAAACGAAACGAAACAAAACAAAAAAACCCATTAACCATCCCCACCTCCCTGCCACCTCTCACTCCCTACCCCCACTACCCTTCTCGGTCTCTGGTAACCATCCTTTTACTCTCTATGTCCATGAGTTCAATTGTTTTGATTTTTAGACCCAACAAACGAGTGAGAAGATACGATGTTTGTCTTTCTGTGCCTGGCTTATTTCACTTAACATAAAGATCTCCGGTTCTACCACTTTTTAAAATTTAACTTCAGTGCTGTATCCGGTATGTTCTTCCTGCTGACCATAGCCGGAAGTGATTTCTCCTTCACTGATCTCTCATAACCTGCAACTGTTTGTTGGTGAATTTTGTCTTCCTTGCAAAATTCAAGGATCATTTGTTCAACAGCCTTCCAACCACCATAATGCTGAATATAAAGAAGGCACACATTTCTTATTCTAAGCCTCAATATTTTCAATTCTTACATCAATACAAGGCCTGAGTTTTTAAAAACAATTCTTCCAAATGATTATTTCTCACGCATGGGGAAGCAAAGATGTTAGAATTTTTTTTAGAGAAAATGCCAGTGTAAATAAACTGTGTAAAAATATTTCACACATGCCTATCAATATCACATAAATGCATGCTCCTGAGCACAACTGCCTAGTCTAATAATGTTTCCCCCTACTTAGCAAGATGTAAAGGTAACAGCCATACAGGATGGGAGAAAAGCTATCTAGCTACACAAATGAACCATCTCTTTCAAACGGGACAAGCTTAATACCAAATTGTCATCTGAGCCCCTATTTGTAGATATTTAATGTAGACCCTGAGAGTTAAGTGACACCTACAGGGTCACTTTTTCATATGGAAAAGTTCATGAAACAATGGTCACAAAAGAGGCCATGTTCACCACACACGTTGCTAAAGTGGACAAAAAGCCCAGTTCCAGATTCTAAGTCATGACTCACTTCCCAAAATATCAACAGAATTGACAGGTTATTGGTATTAACTTATTCCTTTGTGCATCAAAGTTTCCTGAATTAATCAAAAGCAGATTTAAATTTGCTTTTAGTTCAGGAGGTTTTTAAAACAGGATATCAAACTAGGAAATTAGTGCTGTACACTCATTTTCCACAGCTCTTGAACATGAACATAAAATTAAATACACAAAGCTTGGATCGAGGTAGTTTTATGAGTATCACCCGACGTAGGTCGACTACTCAAAAAAGCCTGAAGAAGGACTTGACATCCTCTAGTGGTGATGTCTTAAACTCGTTTCCAAGGCAATTTTTTTTCCCCCAGCTCTTGCTTAACTTTGGCTGTTGGCAAGAAAAATCTATTGGAAGAACTTTTCATCCTTAAAAAAAATAAACGTTTTCACCGCAAGGAATGTGATTTGACTAACTTTGAGAAGAAGATAAATATATACCCACAGAGATATAGTTTTTAAATGTTGGATTTATATAATAGCTTTTGATACGCTTAAGAACGGTCTTATTTCATAGGCTGCACGCCACCACTGTCAATTCATCTTTGATACACACACAAACACACACATAATTCTGAACACATTACAGGTATCATTTTTATAATAACCTGATATTCTAACCTGAAGTGCCCTAAAATTAGACCAGTCTTTGTACAGAGACACAAAAACTAAGAGCTATTTAAGAGTGGACTCGCCAGGCGCGGTAGCTCACGCCTGTAATCCCAGCACTTTGGGAGGCCGAGAAGTGGCAGATCACGAGGTGAGGAGATTGAGACCATCCTGGCTAACACGGTGAAACCCCGTCTCCACTAAAAAAATACAAAAAAATTAGCCAGGCGTGGTGGCGGGCGCCTGTAGTCCCAGCTACTTGGGAGGATGAGGCAGGAGAATGGCGTGAACCTGGGAAGCAGAGCTTGCAGTGAGCCGAAATCGCGCCACTGCACTCCAGCCTGGGCAACAAAGCAAGACTCCGTCTCAAAA
>NW_012119376.1:8729605-8731813 GCF_000951035.1 Colobus angolensis palliatus | reverse complement strand
TCTCAAAAAAAAAAAAAAAAAAAAAAAAGAGTGGACTCTACCTCATAATAATGAGATCTAAAAAAATTAAAATTAATCCCTCAAGAAATGTTGCCATTTAAGGTGGCAATTTTCAACTCTTGATGGTAATACAGGTTTCTCTGTCCACTGCCACCCACCCACCCCCCATTTCCATACTTCTAATGGTTTAAAAAAATGAGACTTGCAGTATTTGGATGTGTATAAAGTGAAATATGTTCACCAGAATAAAGTGCTAAATTAAAGTCTCATATTCAGACATAGGTCATGTGTTTTAAATACATGGAATAACTTAAGTTGTTGAAATTCAAACAATCCCACTTGTTCTCTCAAAATAACTATCATCTAGATTCAAAAAAATACATTTACACCTTCCTTCTTTCTTTGGCACCTGCTGACACAAATGCTTCTGAACACTAAAAACATTAATAGTAATCTTGGGGTAGAAAAATAGGAAAGAGATGTGAGGCCAGAATTAAGTTTTCAGTGAAATTATAAAGTATAATTATTCAAGACCATATATAAAATGTGTCCTTTGGAAATTGAAGTTCTTAGGCAAAAGTGTGGAAGAAATGTTTTTTATGAAGGAGATAACAGCCAATTTAATTCCCTTTTTAATAAAAGAAAATATTACACTGACAGGCACATGGTTGATTTGTATATTAATTGTTGGAAGCACAGCCTGTTCCTTAACATGTTCAGGCACTGAATATGCTACAGTTTGTAGTTAGTTCACTTACGTCTGAACAAGTTGTTCATGTGCAGATTCTAGAAACTATTTTTGAGCACAAATTGACACTTAGCTCGCTAGAACAATGTTGTTTCACACGCAGTTACTGAGTCAGGGTTAGGCACCAAATCATGCCGTATGTTTACAAAAGAGGACGCTGCTCTCCCGGGGCCCTCACTTGGGGAAGCCGGGTCCCAGCGTCTAGCTCATCAAATTCCCGAAAGCAATTACAAAGGCATCTCTTCTCCACCCCAAACCAAAATAATGATCTGCCAATCTTGCAAACACATTAAGACAAACTCCCTACCGGAAGGAGCATGACTTAAAAATAAACAAGTTCAAGGTACTTTGTCAGTCTTAACCTCAAGTATCTTGGCTGAAGGGATTAAATCATAAGACGTTGGGTACCCAACCTCTTCCTAGCAATAGCAGATACATAATTTGCAAATACTGTTTCAGAGCTCTGTGGACCTTTCACGTTACAATAAGCATCCTTGACGGTGGGAGACAGTGATTCTTACATTTAGGAAACAATTGCTTCCGATTGTGAGTGTACGGAAGTGGAAAACAGCTTGCAATTGGAGAGTCTAAGAATTGAATTTCTTTTTAAAGTAAGAAACTGCCTCACCGTCCCCATCCCCAAGTGTAGGAAGATACAGAAACAGCTTACTGGCCAAGAATAGAAGAGGGAACCAGTGGGGAGGGTTGGATTTGCAAGATAGCCTCTGGAGAAAAAAAACTACGAGGGAGAAAAATCGGCTTCATACTATGGAGAGATGGGCGGGGGTGGGAAGCCTTGCTGCTGGTCTTGGGGACGTGATCCCCTGTACCCAAGTGTGCCCCTGGAGGTTTTAGGGGAGGGGTATCCTCAACACAGAGGCCTGACCACCAAATCCTGGGCTGCAGAGCCAACAATCCTCCTTTGGGCTCCTGAACAGACTGAAAACAAAAAACTCTCTAAGAACTCTGACAAGTCAACGAACGTCTGATCCCGTCAAGCCCACACTCGCAACCCCGCACCATGCAGCACTGGGCCCCGGCCCTCCCGAGCTCGGTCCCCTCGGACGAGGGTCGTGGCCACTGCGGGCACCGGGTTGGGGGGCGGGCCGCTCACCCTGCGGTCCTGCCCCACACCGACCCCGCCGAGGAACCCCTGGCACCCGGGGCGACCAGGGAAGGCGGGAGGAGGTGCCCAGAAACTGCTCGTCCTGCCAATCGCACCTGGCCGACGATTCTCTGGCCGCTGGTTCGATCTGGGGGATACGATTTCCCATTCAACTGAATTAGGCCAGAGCCCGCGGCGGGGAGGTCAGCGGCCGGGGTCTCTCTGTTTCCCCCCACCCGCCCGCGAACCCCGGCTCGCCTCCCCCTGTTGCGGGAAAGTCGCAGTGAAGCGCTCGAGGGCGGCCGGAACCCCGGCCGGGGAGAGCCGGACGGCCGAAGCGCGGCGGCGAAGGGCG
>NW_012119376.1:8689986-8729470 GCF_000951035.1 Colobus angolensis palliatus | reverse complement strand
CCTGCCCGCGCGCCCGGGACCCGCACTATCCTCGCTGCGAGGTCACCTGTTTCGCTCCGTACTGCGCCGTCGCCGCCCCTGTGGCCGTCGCCGCCAGCTCCTAGCTCCGCCATGGTGCTCCGATGACGCGCCCGGAGAGCCGCTCCGCCCTTTCCTCGGCTTGGCTCCCGCCGGCCCCCGTCTCCTGGGCCAGCGGCCCAGACAGGTGAGCGCAGTCTGGGGACGACGGATGGCGGGGGCAGAGAGCGCGGCAGTCGGCTGCGGCCTGGGCCCAGCGCGCCCCCTCGCGGGCAGGTGCGGCGTGGCAGCCGCTCCGACCGCCGCGGCCGAGTCTCGGCTGGAAGAGCCGCGGGCGGAACCAGCACCTCTACCCGGAGCTTCCGGTCGCCGCGGCTGACCCGCTGAGGGCTCCCGGAGATAGGGAGCGGGGTTGGCGAGGCTTGGTGGCGCCTCCTGGAGTCTGGGACGAGCGGCGGTCCGAGGAGCAGCCCAGGTGGGGCGAGGGTACGGAGACGCTATTCCCCTCCGAACTCTGAAGCAGCCAGGTCACTGTCCGCTCCGCGAGGGCTGGAGTTCACGGTGACAGCCAGCAGAGCATCTGATGCCACGTGGAGAGACGAAGTACATGGGTCGGATTCCACGCTGGGAGCTGGCCTGGATCTGCGCTTTAGGAAGCCACTGCGGACCACCCTATCTTGTCGCCAGGTCTTCGCATCTGATGAGCCTCAGGGCACACAAGTTAGAGAGGCTTGTGCCGGCTGAGGTGGCTTTCCTTTTTCTTGGTTTCCCATTAGTAAACGACCTTGTGACTTCTGGCTTACTTAGGAAGACCAGAAAAAAAAAGGCAATAGGTAACGAATTTTTTTTTTTTTTTTTTTTTTTTTTTAAGAAACAGATTATTGGCCGAGGAAAAAACAATTTCGCCCTAAAGGATAAGCAACAAAATACTGAGGGGGGAAAAAAACCTACACAAATGGAAACATACGGAACAAAATCAAGGAGCGACCAGTTCCGCATGGTTACACTAAAATGTACTCCCACACTCTGGCTTGGCTGAAGATAACCAGCAAGCTCTGAACAGTTTAAAACCCTTCCAAGGACTGCAGCAGCACTGGACACCCAAGAGAGTCTGAGAACAGTATTGGATTCTTGTTAGGGGTTAGGGTTACAATTTTCACTATCTTTGCGTGCAAAACTTGCCACTTTGAACCCAGCGAACTATTTTTATTTGGTTTACTTACTGGCTTTCTGGATGACTAGGTAGAGATTTAACTAAAGAACACTTCTGCTATGGTCTGTGATGATGAATTTTCCTGTAGTGCCATTTCTATAATGGAATAGGCAAACTGACCATTTAGAATGTGATATTCCTAAATCACATTCAAATCAGTCTTATCAGAGACTTCTAATAAATAAAAATAAAGCACCAGGTGGCTAGAGGTAGTTTTTGACCTCAGCAAAGATTTTTTTTTTTTAACTACATTAAAACATCAGAGTTTAAGACACTTTTCTTTGAGCATGAGAAATACTCTCTTAGCTGAATTTAGAGAGTTGAACTATCCGGAAGAACCCCGGAGAAGGAAAGTGATTTATTTTCAACCTTCTGATTTACCACCGACTTAAATCAACCAATGGGTTGTTTCTTTGACCAAAAAAAAAAAAAAAAAAAGAGTCAAGACTTGTGATGTTTGTTTTGTTTTGTTTAGTTTGGTGTGTACTTACTCATTGTCCCTTTCTTTTGATAACCTATATTTGTCTGCCACAAGTTAAACAAAAATAAATGAAATAAGGAACACACCAAAATCCTGGATACAAAATCCTGTATAGACAGTGTGTTCCAAACCTAAGGAGGTGTCTGCAATGGGGTAGGCTGCTGAGTGACTCTGCAGAGAACGGATGACATCTGTTAAATGTCAAACACCATCACGATGTACTTCAAGTTGTACTTTACTTGGAACATGGAAGCCATCTGTCTGGAGCTCCCACATCCATTTCAAATCTTCAGGGTTTCCCATTCCTCCTGACACCATCCACTCCCCTCCTGCCTCCTTCAAACATCATCCCTTTTTTCTCCCCAATCCCTAAATGTTTCTGCATCCAGGGGCTCTACCCCAATAAACACAGCTAAGACTCTTTGATTCTGAAAATATCTTCCTTTAACTTCCCACCCTCCAGAATCTATTGTCATATGTTTTGTTCATCAAAGGTAATAAAAATAAATGTGGATTTTGGTGCCATCATTTTTCAAAAAAAAAGTTACATATATTGTTTTTCATGCCTATGTATACAAATCAAATCCTTATTTTTAAATCCATCATTCCCCTAGACTTTCTGCCCCTAGAGTTTCTACAGCACTTGATCCTCTAATCACCTTGCTCTTGGTCCACCATTGGCTTGGTTTTTCTCATTCCTCTGTAGCAGTCCTTTTCCGTCTTTGTTGACTCAGATTCTTCCTCCCTTCTAATCCCCCGGTATTTTTACCATCCCCAAATTGTAAGCCACCACCTTTTTATCTTTACTGTCTCTCACAGCCCTCATTTGCTATCACTTCCATCCTGGATCCTGGTGACTCCCAAATCCTGGATATATACCCTTAATCTCACTCCTGACTTCCACTAACACATTCTGAATGGTCCCTGCACAGTTCTATCAAGATACCCTGCCATTAATTTAATATGTTCCAAACCAGATTAATTTTGCAATAACCAGTTTACACAGACCCCTCCCTTGCTCAGAAACCTTTAATAGATTCCCCGTTCCTATATAATTAAATATTAACTCCACCTCCTCACCATCACTGCCACCACCCCCTAACTGGGCCCTGAGCTCTCTACTACCCATTTCCACTTTTCACCTCTGTAACTCATATTTCTAGCCAAGGAGTTGTTCATTCTCCAGAATACCTTCCAAATCCCTGCTTTCTAGCCTTTGTTCTTGAAGCCGCTCTGCCCAAAGTGACTTCCTTCATCCTGACATATTTAATAATACTTTCCCTCTGAGGCCCAGGTTAAGGTTTACTTCCTCCATGAAGCCCGTTCTTCCTGCCCCGGCTTCCAGCATGCCTGTCCTTTGGACCTGGCCAGGGCTTGCTGGGCTTGGTACTTGTCCAGCTGTTAAAATAGACTAGGCATGAGTTATTGCAAATTTGCCTCCTCAATCTGATGCACATTTTTGGTAGTAGGGACTTTGTCCTCTACTTCTCTATAGGGTGTCCATAAAGTCTAGAACTATCAGTTATTTTATTTGCTCACAAGTTGCAGATGTTCTTGATGACATCATGTGCACCGCCTGCATTCTGAACTTGGTAGGCATGGTATATATCTTTTGTGTTGCTACCGTGCCTCACACACAGTGGACATTCAAATGGGTTAATAATAATTCCTCAATGCCTAACTTTTTTATGTGGTGGCCTAGGGATGAATGAAACCAAGTATCCAATGACAGGAGAAAGAGATCAAAATGCAGTTAAAAGGAAACATTAGATCTACTTCTCCCAGCAGATTCCTGTTTTGTTTCTTTTGTAACACTGCCACCACCCCTGCATAACTGTTCTGTTTCAAATCATCTTTCTAGGCTCAGCTTTGCACCTTCCCTCCTCTGGAAAGCTTTCCTTGACCCCTTCTGACAGTAAATGTGAGTACAGCACTGACTGCACCACTGTTGTTTCTGCTTTGTCTTGATTCCTTGACAAGAAACTTCAGGAGAAAGAACTGTATCTTGTTGGTGCACCACAATATGTAGTACCCAGTATTTAATAAATACTTTTGAATGAAGGATAAGTGATGACAATAGCAAGCATATCTCAGTGTTTACTATATGCTAAACATTGTGCTGAGCACCTCTCTTGCATTCTTTTGTGTTCTCAGACAGAGTCTTGCTCTGTCGCCCAGGCTGGATTGCAATGGCATGGTCTCGGCTCACTGCAACCTTCACCTCCTGGGTTCAAGCAATTCTCGTACCTCAGCCTCCCGAGTAGATGGGATTACAGGCATGCACCACCATACCTGGCTAGTTTTTGTGATTTTAGTAGAGCCGGGGTTTCGCCATGTAGGCCAGGCTGATCTTGAACTCCTGGCCTCAAGTGATTCACCCACCTCGGCCTCCCAAAGTGCTGGGATTACAGGCGTGAGCCACTGCGCCCAGCCTTCGTTTTCATATTTACATCTTATAATAGACCTATGTGGAAGGTACATCATTTCCTCCATTTCACAGATGAGAAAGCTGAGACTTGGAGAAGCTAATTAACTTGTTCCAGGTCACAAGCTGAGTTACAGTTTTGCTTCAGGCCTGTGTGTGTAGCCTCCTGCTACACTAAACAAGTGATGAATGTTAACCATCTTGCTATTCCCTCTATAGAAAGGGGCTCTCCATTTTCTTCTCTAGCTGTTACCTGAAATAAGGAGGTGAGGCTTGATCATGTTAAATTACCTGTGAAACTAATTTTTCAAAAGGGTATCTGGGCCCCACCCCAAACTAGTAAAAACAGTTTTCCGGTTGGACACAGTGGCTCACGCCTGTAATCCCACCATTTTGGGAGGTCGAGGCAGGATGATCCCTTGAGCCTAAAAGTTTGAGACGAGAGTGAGTTGAACAAGTGCAACCATGTCTCTACAAAAAAGTAAAAAAATTAGCCAGGCATGGTGGCCCACGCCTGTAGTCCCAGCTACTTGGGATGCTAAGGTGGGAGGACTAATTGAGCCCAGGAGGTGAAGGATGCAGTGAGCTATGATAGTGTCACTGCATTCTAGCCTGGGTGACAGAGACTTTGTCTCAAGAAAAAATAACAACAAAAAAAAACTCAGTTGTCCCAAGGTGGTGGCATCAATATTTTTGAAAAAGCATCCAAGTCATTTTAATGTGAAGCTGAGTTGAGAATCACTGGCCTAGATTGATGCTAAAAGCGTTTCAAATGCAAACCTTTCCATAATGGAACTGTCTTCTTTTGTGCCTGAGACCCAAAATTCTGACAAATGGCTAATGATGTTGGCCTGGGAATGTGTTATGAACCATGTAGGGACACAGGATCATCTGCTCACAAAGACAGGGTAGGAGGAAGGTGCCAAGGAAAGACTGTATCATTGAAGATTTGGTTTAAGATGGGTACCTTGATCCTATATACAGTCAAAAGAAGCACTTCACCATTAGAATTGAGAAGATGAACTGTGGCTGAATAAACAGCTTACTCTGTGTTTCAACATGAGCCAAATGACATATCATTGAATTTATACCTCACTTCTTTCAGAATATCCACACAGGATACCAGAGACAACTGTGTCCTCCAAATTAAGATGTTAAAAAAGAGGCCAGAAGCAGTGGTTCACACCTATAATCCCAGCACTTTGGGAGGCCAAGGCAGCAGGATCACTTGAGTCCAGGAGTTCAAGACCAGCCTGGATAACACAGTGAGATCCCACCTCTACTAAAAATTTTAAAATTAGCTGGTTGTGGTGGTATGCCTCTGTAGTCCTAGCTACTCTGTAGGCTGACATGAGAGGATTGCTGGCGCCTAAGGGGACAAGGCTGCAGTGAGCTGTGATCACACCACTGCATTCCAGTCTAGGCAACAGAGCAAGACCCTGTCTCAATCAATCAATCAGAAAACATTAGTGAGAAAGTTTTGAATACTCTAATGCAATATAAAATATATTGTACCTTGATTTTCACATCGAAATAAAGATGTCTTCTGCTTTGTCAAAGACTGTTATATATGAGTGAAATCATGATATATAAACAGCTCTATGTCATTTCTATCCTGCCTAATAAACAAGTTCCTCTGTATTTAAGAAAATATATTTCATTTATCCATCTAGGAGCATCAGACTTCCTCTGATCAATATGGGCAGGCTCATAAAAATATACTATTCAGCTTAAAATAAATAAAAATATTTCTCCAAATATGAGTAAATTAAGGAGATAGAAAAATACACTATTCTTGGCCAGGCATAGTAGCACACACCTGTAATCCCAGCACTTTAGGAGGCCAAGGTAGATGGATCACTTGAGGTCAGGAGTTTGAGACCAGCTTGCCAAACGTGGCGAAACCTCATTGTTACTAAAAATACAAATTAGCTGGGTGTGGTGGTACACGCCTATAATCCTAGCTACTCAGGAGGCTGAGGTACAAGAATTGCTTGAACCCGGGAGGTGGAGGTTGCAGTAACCTGAGATGGTGCCACTGCACTCCAGCCAGAGCAACAGAGCAAGACTCTGTCAATAAATAAATAAATAAATAAATAAATAGTATTCTCCATTAAGATGGTCTTTGCAGATGCCTTAAGATACACAATAGTCATCCAAGATAACTTGGGGCCTTGAGAAAAATATACTTTCCTTTATTCTTTTTTTCTCACCTTTTTTTTTTTTTTTTGAGACAGGGTCTTACTCTGTTGCCCAAGCTAGAGTGCAATGGCACAATCATGGCTCACTGCAATCTCAACCTCCTGGGCTCAAGTGATCCTCCTGCCTCAGCCTCCCATGTAGCTAGGACCACAGGTGTGCACAACCACACCTAGCTGAATTTTTGAGTTTTTGTAGAGATGGGGTCTCACTTTGTTGCCCAGGCTTACCCTTTCTTAAACCTCCGTTCCCCTGAGGAACAACCTGGATGTCAGTTGTCTGACTGCTTGAATAGAAGACAGATTTTACTAAATGTTACAGCTGGAGAAACGACTGGAAATTTAACACAGCAGATTATCTAGTTTGTCAATACAAAATAAGAATTCTTTAGAAGTTATCAAAACAGTATGTTGGGAGTCTTTTTAATTTTTAGAGTAAATATGACACAATGGATAGCTTTAGAACAAGCTAACATTACTACGGTTCAAGCATGTGCAACTGGTACAGTTCAGTAGTACATAAATGACTCAAACAAATGTATGACAGGTCAGAAACTTAAGTTACAAAATATAGTCAATATTACAATTAACACAGAGAAGTAAAAACCATTGCTCTCAGATTCTGCACACTTAAAAAAACATAAACTTTATACAGTAATTGAAATTATGCATTTCTACTCAGATTATTAGAGCGTATTACAAACACACAGAAGCCAAAAAAGTTATGGTCACATTTTGGTTTTGTTCCAGTGGTGCACAATCACATGAAATGTTACATCCGTTTTGTGTGAAATAAACATTTGGCTGAAGTGCAATAGCTGCTGCATTAAAAATATTTCCATAAAAATGCTTAGATTAAAATCTTCCTGAACGTTAGGGTTCTAATGTTCAGGATTATTTTAAGAGTCCTTATGAAGAGTCCTTAAAAATTATAGAAATAGATGTAGTTAGGAAATTTCAGTGTGTTTTGTCTGTTGTTTTTTTTTTAACGTGAGTAAACAAATACTGGATTTAAAGTGCAGCTCCTTTCTCCTCTCCCTTCGATTTTCCCACCCCCAAGAAGATCAGATCTGTATTAATTTTTAGAATTTCCATTGAAGATTAAATTGAGCAACAGTCAAGTCTGTTTGTTTCGAAAGTCAATGATGGCCTTCCACAGTGTGCACAGCATCCCTCCCCTGTTTAAAGACACAAGAACATGGTGAAAAGAACATTTCATTTGAAACACTGCCCTTGAAATAGAAAAGTGACTTCTTAGCTTTCATCTGCTCTGGTCAGAAGAATATCCCAGAGTCTGATCAGTTATTATGTATTCTTTTTGTATATATTTTCTCATCTTCCCTCCATTCCTTCTCTTTTCACTCCCACAAACTGCTGTGTCCCAAAACATCATTTTAGACTTTCAGCATTTTTGAAATTTGTCTTTATAATGGTGGGTATAATAGTTTTCTGCTTGGGCTGGGTGCGGTGGCTCACACCTGTAATCCCAGCACTTTGGGAGGCTAAGGCAGGCAGATCATGAGGTCAGGAGATTGAGACCACCCTGGCTAACGCGGTGAAACCCCGTCTCTACTAAAAACACAAAAAAATTAGCCAGGCTTGGTGGCGAGCACCTGTAGTCCCAGCTACTCGGGAGGCTGAGGCAGAAGAATGGCGTGAACTTGGGAAGTGGAGCTTGCAGTGAGCCGAGATCACGCCACTGCACTCCAGCCTGGGTGACAGAGCGAGACTCCGTCTTGGAAAAAAAAAAAAAAGTTATATGCTTGGCCTTAATTAATAATAAATTATATCAGATTATACCAGGCTTTTGGAGGGCAAGTCAGCACCTCCTCCAAATATTTATTGAGTATAACACCATCATGAACTCAATTAAAGCATTTGTTTAAGGCAGCTTCAGAACATCTGCATGGACTTAGTCTGCATATTATTCAAAAAAATTCTTCCAGTTGATTTTCACTTACTAATATGGAAATATTGGTTATTAGAGCCCTCAAAAATAGAATGGTCCAACTAACTCAGTTTACTCAGAGCAGCTAAGAACTAGAGAGCTCTGTCCAGAACTGCAAAGCTAATTAGAGACCCAGCCTGGGCAGGTACTCAGACTTTCTTATATTAGCCTGGTACTCTTTCTATCGTGACAACAGAAAGAAAAGTGGTACCTTAGTCTCAAGCATTTTAAGTCATCACGTGTAACATAGTAGAGAACATCCAATAGTGTATAATCTTCAGCCAAAAACTGTAGAGAAAGTAAAATATGCACAAAAGTAAGATGTTTTATATAACTTTAATAAAGCACAAACTCTATTTATAATGTAAACCTTGACTATAATTTAAAATGAATCTAAAAATGAAATTACTAAAAACACAATCTTCTGTGATTATTAGGGGAAAGGCCTCCCTATTACTCAATAAATACAAATAAATGCATCCAGGCCGGATGCAGTGGCTCATGCCTGTAACCCCAGCACTTTGGGAGGCTGAGGCAGGCGGATCATCTGAGGTCAGAAGTTCGAGACCAGCCTGGCCAAAGTGGTGAAACCCCCTCTCTACTAAAAATACAAAAAATTAGCTTGGTGTGGTGGCATGTGCCTGTAATCCCAGCTACTTGGGAGGCTGAGGCAGGAGAATCACTTGAACCCGGGAGGCAGAGGTTGCAGTGGGCTGAGATTGAACAATTGTACTCCAGCCTGGGCGACAGAGTGAGACTCCGTATCAAAAAAAAAAAATTACAAATGCATCCATATTAACTTCCAAATGCAAAAAGATTACAAGTGACACATAACTTCTGAATGGTCTTCTAATGAACAGATGAGACTCACTTGTAATCACATCTGCTGTTCAAAAACAAATCTTGTATTTAGAAGTTCAATGCTATGTAGCTTTGTTTTTTCTCAAGTGGATAAAAAGTGTTCCTGGAAAGGTATTGCCTATGCTTAATTTCTGAACTTATTTTTTCATGGTTAAGCAAAGGCACTTGACTGTAATTCACCATAAAAGCAGAATCTTAATTTGAACTGCACCTTTACATTTTTAAATTTTATTTTTTTATATATATATAGAGAGACAAAGTCTCACTATATTGACCAGCCTAATAATCTCCAACACCTGGCCTCAAACAATCTGCCTATGCTTCCCAAAGTGTTGGGATAACAGGCGGGAGCCACTGCACCTGGCCTGAAGCTTTGAAATCAAATAAAAAAGGGCAATTATTTAGTAGATTATCAATTACTATTCCATAATTGGGATTTGAACCTAAGTTAGAGGAATGTATATTCTGGAGTTGTTTAAATTTATTCAGCTGTAACTTGTTAAATGTAGATGTCCAAGGCAGCCCGAAATTCTCTTAGTTAATAAATTATCAAGTCAAAAGAGATATCTTTATTCTTATTTATTTTAAAAATTTAAATATAAAACAAATTAAAACAATATTGTATTAAGAGGGCCTCTCTATCAAATATTACAATCTTTTAATGTATGCCTGTGTGTTCATATAATGAACATAAACAAATGCTATTCACGCTCATTACAAAAGTCTATAGGGGCCAGATGCAGTGGCTCACGCTTGTAATCTCAGCACTTTGGGAGGCTGAGGCGGGTGGATCACTTGAGGCCAGGAGTTTGAGACCACCCTGGCCAATATGGTGAAAACCTGTTTCTACTAAAAATACAAAAAATTAGCCAGGCATGGTGACATATGCCTGTAATCCCAGCTACTTGAGAGGCTGAGGCGGGAGAATCACTTGAGGCTGGCAGGCGAAGGTTGCAGTGAGCTGAGATTGCACCACTGCACTGCAGCCTGGGCGACACAGTGAGATTCTGTCTCAAAAAACAAAATCAAAAAAAGTCTATATGGAGCACAAAGGAATTAGATTATTATAGGTAAAATATGGTTTGTATAGAAAATGTTCCTGAAATAAGTCGACTAGATTCATTTTATTAAGTAGCAATAAAATAGCTGCTGCCTAGTGGAGTCTAATAATGTTGAAAGAGAATCAAAAATTTAACAAACAGGCCTGGCATGGTGGTTCATGCCTGTAACCCCAATACTTTGAGAGGCTGAGGTGACAGAATCGCTTGGGGCCAGGAGTTCAAGACCAGCCTGGGCAACATAGCGAGACCCTTTCTCTAAATTTTTTTTTTAATTAGCTGGGTATGATGGTTTATGTCCATAGTCCCAACTATTCAGGAGGCTAAGGTGGGAGGATCACTTGAACCCAGCAGGTCAAGGTCGCAGGGAGCTATGATCACTGCACTCTAGCCAGGGTAACAGAACGAGACCTTGTCTCAAACATAAATAAAATAAAATAAAATAAAATAAAATAAAATAAATAAATAAATAAAATAAAATAAAATAAATAAAATAAATAAAATAAAATAAAATAAATAAAATAAAAATTAACATACAAAGAATTAGAAACAAGAATTTTTAAATTCTATCTTTATTTTTTTCCCATTCTTTCTGGTTCTCATTTCAAACATATTAAATTCCTAAGGGACTCAGGACCACAGAGCTTTTGCCTGCCTCACTGTCTTTGTACACACTGCAGCCCCACTGCACAAGGTTCTTCCCTGGTCTTCCTCCCATATCCCTCCCGAACATACATACAATTGGCCTATTTACTCCCTCATACTCCGTTAGCCTTCAGCTCTTTCATCCCCTTCTCCAAGAATCTTCCCCAACCTCTCTCTCTCCCTGTCTAATAACACCTGATACCTTTTTCTTCATAGAATTTACCAGTGGAGAAACACATTTGTATCTGTGGAGTTAGCTGATTATCACATGCCTACTCTGGTCTGTAAGCCTCAGGAGGGCAGGGCTGGGTCTGATTTGCCTACCAATGTCTCCCTTGTGGCTGTCACATAGCAGGCACCCAACATTATGAAATGAAGTGAAAGAATACTTGTCCCAGAGACAGTTTTCTTTACCCGGCTTATAGTGTCTTCATCCGCTCCATTCACCCTCAGCCAGTCGGTAAGCTCAGAATCTTCAGTATTTGTGCCAGGAGAATTTAGGTGAAATACAGGCAGTTCAGGAATTTCTAGAACAGAATTTTGGGAAGATATTCTTAGTTTCACCTAACAGAGGTCATCTGAGCCCCTCACAATCAACAGACATTTATTGATACTTTAAAAGATTTTGCTCTATCAGAGAACAGTTCATAGAAACAATTGAGTTTGGCAGTATAAATGATAATATGAATAAAACTCAGACAGTAAATTTACTAGTAAACAAGGAGCAAAAGCAATAATGAAATGATACTCCTACGTTATAATTTCATATCAATTTTATGGTTTCTTAGAATAAACTCTGTGCACCAAAATTATACTCTGTGTTTTTCATGCAATAAAGATGAACACAATTAGCAGAGAACTATATAATGATCATAATCTCTTTTTCTACTATGAAAGAGCCATGTATCTAAACAAATAACTGAGAATTCTGTTTTCCTCTAAATGGGCTAAATAACATTCTCCCCACCTATGCCTTTTTACTACTACAACTTTATTCTATTTAAGCCTCTTCAAATTATAAGGAAAAAAGCTAGAATACACAGAATATAGATGCAAAATGACAAAAAAGTATTATTTATTCTAGTAATCTCATTGTGAAATCTTTAAAAATAAAGATTAAAAACATGGAGAGCCCTATTTACCTCAGGAATACGTAATCTCAGGAAAAGATGATTATGGATAATCTATTTTTACTGTACTTATAGAAATGAGTTTGCTAGAGTTAAAAACTGGATTTCTTTTTTTAAAGGGATTCCTGCTTGCAGTCATGGTAGAAGTGACAAATGCTGACTTAGCCACAAATAAAACTTCGTGTTGGCTTGCTTGGGTTTTTGTGGCAGCCTGGCTGAACAGTATTACTATAAAATTTTCTGCTATTCACCTATGGGTTGGGACTTAAGCTTCAGGTGTTTAATTTCTTGGTCTTTTTCTTCAATAGCTCGATGAAGGAGTGCTTGTAATTCTTTCTCTTTCCGAACCAATTCTTCCAGTAATCTGCAGAAGAAAAATATATTAGGTGGCACAGGGTGACCTTCTATTTTTATTTTTATTTTTTATATACAAGGTCTCTGTCTGTTGCCTAGGCTGAGTGTAGTGGCCCGATTATAGCTCACTGCATCCTTAAACTCTTGGACTCAAGCGATCCTCCCATCTCAGTTTTCCAAGCAGCTGGGAATATAGGCATGCACCACCATGCCTGGCTAATTTGAGTTTTGTTTTTGTAGAGACAGAGTCTTTCTATGTTGTCCAAGCTGTTCTCTGAACTCCTGGCCTCAAATGGTCTTTCCACCTCAGTCTCCCAAAGCTCTGGGATTATAGGTGTGTGCACATGCCATTGTGCCAGGTCTAGGGTGACCTTCTAGACATGAGCTATAATAAGCACAAATACCCCTGATTTTATTGAAATACAGATTCTGGTCCAGTGTCCCTGGAGTAAGTTCTGAGACTGTATTTATAATGAGCTCCCAAGTGACACTGATGTCGCAGGTCTACAGACCCCCGTGTCCAGAAGCAAAGCTTTGGAAGACTATGCCTACAGACAAGAATTGAAAACCTCCACCATAGATTGTCTGCCAAAATCTTCAGAGATGTGTTCTGCTATTTCTTTTCATGACCATAAATGTCAAAAATATAAATATGGGATACAGATATTAACACACTTATATTTTACATATATGAATGCCCATTGAAAAAGTTGGCAAATGTGCATAATACCATAATCAATGCAAATCAGAAAGGTAATCACTTTTTGTAAACTATGAAAATTTGAGAAATAGTCATAGGTGAGGTTGCCTAGAATATCTGGCACATACCAAATTCTCAATAAATGTTCATGGTTGTTGCTACCATTGTGATTGTTACTATTAGTCCTCTCCCTTCTAAGGGGGAGGGGGTGAAGCGGGTAAAAGGATAGCTGTGTTCCTGGTACATTCAGTTCCTAGTTGGCATCTGATGCAGTCTCCAAAGAAACAAGGAGAAACTGTGATATTCATACCAAAGTTCTTACCCACAGAAGGTTTGCTATGCAACTGAGAGCCAACTGGTAACCTACTCACCATTTCCAATAGAATTTCTCAAAGAAAACATTCCAAGTTATGAAAAGAGGTGCTTTAATTTTTTAGAAAAGCATCTTAGTGTAACTTGGATTCAGAAATAATAATTTAAAATATATCATTATTAAGATTATCGAGATAAATCATTGCATAACCTACAGCTCTTAACAAGCTCTATTTGTTTCACTTTCGGAGTATTGATAGATTTAACTCAAGACCATGTTCCATCGAAAAGTTTGTTTCTGCTTCACTTGACATACTCTGAAGGCAGCATCGTGCAACTGACAGATCTGGGCTTGTATCCTGGTTCAGCCCTGCACTTCCTGTGTTAACCTTAGATAAATTACCTAATGCCTCCAGGCTTCAGTTTTCAAATTGTTTGTAGAAAAGAAAACTAAAGCTTCCAGAAAAGATTATTGTGAGCATTAAATGAGACAGCATAGGTACAGTGCCAAGTCAGTGTCTGGTCTTTAATAAGGGCTGTTCTGTTCCTTGCTGCCTCAGTCCCTGGAAAACAGCCTTTCCAGGGCTCAGTGGGAAGGAAACCTGCCCAGACCCCCAGGCTCAACCCAATTCCCACAGGACAAAAAGATGAGATCCTCAGATAGGAGAAGGGATCACAGCTGAGTAAGTAGCAGAGGTGGGACAAAAGTAAAACACAATGAGAAGTAGACAGAGAAGGTGGGTGGAGGAAAATAGTTTAACAAAGACAGCTGCAGGATAAGTGTGGTGCACAATGAGGTGGATGAAGCAGCATGAACTAAAAGCTAGCAGAGGGAGCAGAGGGTTGGAGGGAGCCTTCTTATCTACTCCAAAACAAATGATATCCAAAGAAATGGGCAGCAAGCTCCGTGTGAATGTTTAAGTTGGCAGTTTTTTGATCTGGTATGTATTTTTGTCCTACTTGCTAATTTATATGTATAGGATGGTGATGGTATCTTCTTACTGTTTTCTCAAGGAACATAGTGACATTTCCTAGAGTTTAACCTATGTTTGTCTAGACTATGTAATTTCCTTTTATCTTTTGTTAAAGTGAATGAAATGTGGACTGAGAAGGACTCTGTACTTGCATATGTGAGTCCTCATGGACAAACTGTAACTTAACAGGTAGACAAGATTGAAAACCTAACTTAGGAGTGTGCGTCTGTACCCATAGCTGAGTCTTGGCTAATCCCAGGAGCCATACTTCAACCACTCATACACTGCTGAGTGTTCAAAGAAGGTGAACACCAACCCATAACAAATCTAGCTCTTTCTGTGCACTTCTGATTTCTGAACGTCACTTTACTTTTATTTTCTGTAAATTTGTTCTGGCCATGAGGCATCCCGGAAGTCTCTCTGAATCTGCCGTGATTCTGGAGGCCACCTGAGTCACAAATTATTTTTTTCTTGTTCAATTAAACTCCATTAAATTTAATTTGTCTGAAGCTTTCCTTTAACACCTTTTTTTTTTTTTTTTTGAGACGGAGTCTTGTTCTGTCGCCCGGGCTCGAGTGCAGTGGCCGGGTCTCAGCTCACTGCAAACTCCGCCTCCCAGGTTTACGCCATTCTCCTGCCTCAGCCTCCCGAGTAGCTGGGACTACAGGCGCCAGCCACCTCGCCCGGCTAACTTTTTGTACTTTTTAGTAGAGACGGGGTTTCACCGTGTTAGCCAGGATGGTCTCGAACTCCTGACCTCATGATCCGCCCGTCTCGGCCTCCCAAAGTGCTGGGATTACAGGCTTGAGCCACCGCGCCCGGCCCCTTTAACACCTTAAACACCAGAACTTTAACACGGGAAGCAGAGTATTGACAGCCCACCTCATTTGCTCCAAATCCAGCTCTTAGAGGTATGTATCTTAAGAACAATACAGTATATCAATTTTATTTTTACTTTGTATTTATTTAGTAGTGCAATATTTTGAAATCAAGGCAACTGTCTGCCTTTCTGTTCCAAAAAAGTATGGCAAGATCTGCCATGAGGTCAATTTTTAACCTTGGATGGGCAGGAGTGGTGGGTAATTCCAGAACTGCAGGATGGGGAAATTAGATAAACAGGCAGCTCCTCTTGAGATAGGCTTTTGTTTTTGTTTTTGTTTTTGAGGCAGGGTCTTGCTGTATCACCCAGGCTGGAGCGCAATGGTGCAATCATGGCTCACTGCAGCCTCAACCTCTTGGGTCAGGTGATCCTCCGAGCAGGATAAACCTGATTTCCCTTCATCAGAGATCATCCTAAATATTCTAAGCTTACAATTTTTAATATGACAGCTACAACCTTTCCTAAAAACACAGTACCATTTCCTCTAGATTCATTTTGCAGTAGGTATGCCTTTATATTTCAGGTAGTATTCAACTGAAAATTAGAAGGACCAACATGGACAGGACTGGTCCCTTGTTTCGATTACTTGGTTTTTGTACTAAAGCAGCTGTCCTTTCTTCAAATCAAGGATGAAGCAAACATCGTCCCTCATGTCACTTTTCTGCAGGTGATGGAGAGCCGTGGGAGATATTACTGAAAAAGGAAAAACGAGGCTGATTATCTGTAGATTTCACAGATTTAAATGTAAATATGTAGAGGAAAAAGCAAAAATGTGTGGGTTGTGAAAACTGCAGTTACGTACTAATGTAATAAAGAAATGTGGGTAAATGCTAGTCTTTTCAACAGAGATGGGCAGATGTGAGAAGCAGGCCCTCAGCTAGAACAAAGAGACCCTCAGAAGAGAAAGGGGGAAGCTGTGAAGAAAGCAGCCGGAAGCCCTCAGGGACTGCAGATGGCCCAAGCGTGGTAGACAGACAGTGGCGCCAGGGTGGTGAGCACAACGCCAACCAAATAGGCCAAGGAGAGAAGGGAAAGGAGTTGTGTCTAGGCTGCATTAGGAGAGGCAGGTCCTATTGACATTGCCGGGTGTGTAGACAGGAGGTTTCAGGACCAGAAAAGCAGATGTACCAGCTCTTTGGTAAACAAAGTAGCTTTACTATCTGTGTAATTCTAACCAGAAGTCGTGGGTGGGAAGGGGTCAACCAAATCAGTAATGAGTGAACTTTCCTCCTCCAGAGATCACAGCAGGAGTCCAAAAAACACCACCACTTAGGACTGGGCAACAGAGAGTAACCTAGACTATCAGACAACTTCCATAATGATGGGGTGTTATCCCTGGACTCTTGCTTGAGAAGAGGAGGAATGAGGGAAACCAAGATTTCCATGAAGTCTCAGAAGAGAAAAGACCTAAGTTCTTTACCACTAAATAGTAGAGATGGCAAGAGCTGGGTTTCAGCGGACAAAATTGGGATATGAAAGTCAAAGAGGCAACTCCCTTTATTAAAATAAGACTGCTCTATGCACATCATAGAAGATGTGTCTATACGGATTTACTTAACCATGCAACCAAATCTCATGTTTCTGAATATAGGATGAGCTTTTACCACTTGTACTCATTTTGGTATACAAGCCTGCCTTTAAAAAGCTAAACTTTATGACTGGAAATAAGGTATTTTTAATCTCCCTGGTGAACAACTAGAATTTTCAATTAAGGTTTCTAAATATTTGAACAACTGTTATTGATTCACTTAAAAAAAAAAGTTTTTAATGCAAACCCAGAGTAATAAAGTTAGTTTCCCACATGTCAACTGTAGGCAGCACAGGAAGCTACAAATCATAAAAATTCAGACCTTGAACTGTACCCACAACATCTGCGAAGAACAGGAAACATTTGCTGTTAACTTAATAATCTGATCTTGTGGGTTCTATGCTACCAAATTATCAAAGGCAAATTATACTCCAGATATGTTACAGTATATCAAAAACAGAATCATAAATGTGGTCAACTATCTTCCTTTTTAGGTTCTAAAATACAAATCTTTAGCACCATTAATTAGTTTTGTTCCCTCGACCTCAGTAATCTTCCTCTCCTATAAGAACTTGACTGGGCTTTCAAAAACATGAGCTTTCTGTTCTTTCAGCTATCTACCGGAAGGTACATGCTGCTCTGAGCCTGTTTCTTAGACAGTCCATGAGGCTATTAACGAAGCTACTGGAAAAATCTTAGGGCACTTGGAGATGAAGAAGTAATCAAATGCTGCTGAAAAAGGCTTAAATTGGTAGAGGCGGCAGGGCGCGGTGGCTCAAGCCTGTAATCCCAGCACTTTGGGAGGCCGAGACGGGCGGATCACGAGGTCAGGAGATCGAGACCATCCTGGCTAACACGGTGAAACCCTGTCTCTACTAAAAAATACAAAAAACTAGCCGGGCGAGGTGGCGGGCGCCTGTAGTCCCAGCTACTTGGGAGGCTGAGGCAGGAGAATGGCATAAACCCGGGAGGCGGAGCTTGCAGTGAGCTGAGATCCGCCACTGCACTCCAGCCCGGGCGACAGAGCAAGACTCCGTCTCAAAAAAAAAAAAAAAAAAAAAAAAAATTGGTAGAGGCAGAAAGTGGTATTTGACAAAAGAGGCTAAACTAAACCTCTCTTGTTTTATAAAGAAAGGCATTCAATCAGGTTTCCACGAATGGGATAAGGGAATCATATTCTGTAGACCAAAAATACATGCTCTTTAGTAAAAGTAAAAGAAAAGAAACCAACACATTTTAGTGTAGGACTTACCTATTGGTTTCTATTTTCATCCTTCCAAGCTGTACATTCAGTGACCGGTGAGCACTCTGGGAATCATGAGACACAGTAGAACTGAGCGTGCTCACGCCTGAGGTAGCCACGGCATCTTCAATGACAGCCTGAGGTCTTCGGACAGTTTGATTTGAAGGTTGTTCCTCATGGTCATCTTCCACATCCAAGTCTTCTTGATCAGCAGTATCACTCTCAGATGCAAGGCTGAAATGTGGCCTTAGTTCTGTTTGGCATAATATCAATAGTAGTGTTTATAAAATATGACTCATTGCCTTAATTTCTTCAGATATGAGTGCTACCCTCCTGCCCCACCATCAATAAGATATATTCCAAACTGCTTTTCCAAAAGTGAGGATGGATTTCTGAGCACTCAGATTTGTTCTTCTATTGAACTTGCAAAATTCACAAGATATGATCTAATTCAAACAGAATGATCTAATTCAAGAATGATCAATACATATTCACATTGCACATATGTGGGGAAAATGCTAGAAATCTGAAAGAAAGGCAAAGATATAAAAACCCTTTAAGAATATTTAAAAATGTTTATACAAGTAAAGTTCATTTTCAGATTACACAATATCTGGCAACTATTAACTTGCTTACAGATAACGAAACTGAGATATACAGAGATTATGTAAACACAAGTGAGTATGCAGAATCCTTTCTGCCTATAACATCCAAAATGTAAGGGGATGCAGAGCAGGTGCTGAAAATGCCACACACAGGCTGGTATGTTAGTAAGACTATCTCTCTTTGACTATTAGGCTGATTTCTAGTGCGTGTTCTCCTCTAACCTGTTGACTAACCATTGAAATTTAAACTACAGAAGCTACAAGTTTCCAATTTAAACACACTGTATAACATGAGATCATCTGCCTGTCAGTTTAGAACTTGGATGATATTGTGGCTGGGCACAGTGGCTCATGCCTGTAATCCCAGCACTTTGGGAGGCCAAGGAGGGCAGATCATGAGGTCAGGAGTTTGAGACCAGCCTGGCCAACATAGTGAAATCCCACCTCTACTAAAAATACAAAAATTAGCCAGACATGGTGGCGTGCTACTTGGGAGGCTGAGGTAGGAGAATCACTTGAACCCAGGAGGCAGAGGCTGTGGTGAGCGGAGATCGTGGCACTGCACTCCAGCCTGGGCAACAGAACAAGACTCTGTCTCCAAACAAACAAACAAACAAAAAACTTGGATGATACTGTAAACTAAAAATAAAATTCTAAGCCCCCCAACTGACTGAAGAACCACCTACCCCCAGGTCAAGGGGATCCCCAAGAAAACCTGAAAAAACTAGCTCAGGCCATGATGGGAAGAAAGGTCAGATATTCCTTGTTATACCTCCTCTCTTTGGAGTTTAAACACGACTGAGCAGCAATACCATTAAAATAAAGATGATAAGGCTGACAAAACAGACTCTTTGTAGCAATAAGATATCAAATTCCAACCTGACTCTAGTATAGTATCCCATGACAAACAACAGGCCATAAAGGAAGTCACAGTATTTTGCCCCAAAATATATTTATTTGACATTTTGGAATGGTCCTGCAAAGTCATCACTTGTGAGGGAAATCTGCATTCTGTAGACAATCCCTTCCCTTTCCAGGTCTTTTCCTGATCCAGGAGAGATTCAACTAAAAGTCTGACACTTCTTAAGGTCCAATAAGAGATTTTACCATCTATTCTCTCTGTAGTTTGCTACTTAGGGGCTTCATCTACATAATAAGAACCTTGGCTTCCACAATAGCCTTTATCTTAACTCAAGCATTTCTTTATGCTGACTTCAACTCTTCAGGCAAAGCTTAACTCTTTCAACCAACTGCCAATCTTCGAATCTACCTATGACCTGGGACCCCAACCACCTCCCCACCTCCCAATCCCTGCCAGATGTCCTGCCTTGCTGGGCTGAATATCTACCTTACATATATTGATTTATGTCTTTGCCTGTAACTTCTGTCTCCGTAGAAGGTATGCAACCAAGCTATAACCCAACTGTCCTGGGCATATGTTTTCAGGACCTCCAGAAGCTCTGTCACAGGCCATAGTCACTCATATTTGGCTCAGAATAAACTTCTAAATAGTATACAGAGTTTGGCTATTTTTTATTAACAATATTTTCCCATAAGAAAAAATATTATAAATTGTGATTAAATCCTTAAACTTGGTCCACAAAAAGGAATTACAGTCATAATTTAAGTGAAATCAAGGTAGCAGAAATATTGAATTTTGACTCCATATACTCTGGCACATAGAACATTTATCAGATCACGGAACCTACTAAAAATCTGATGAAAGTCATAAAAACTCTCCCCAGAAGAAAAACACATTCATGCAACATTTTGCTTAGATTTCCTGGTTTTACCTAGATTTTGCTATATTTGCACAGATTCCTGAAGCTTCTCCCAAGTTCATGAACCACAGGTTAAGAGCCCCTGTGTAGAGGAGGGGAGTCCAGTGGGAGCAATGGAGGACCCCATCCCACCATTCTTATATGGGCACTTTGGCAAGGTCATCAAAGTCCCACCAGCCAAATCCTCTAGGTGACTTTTATCTTTACCCTACTTGATCTGTGAACAGTATTTTCCTCTAAATCTCTGGCTGCTATTTCTCTTCTTCAGAGCCTTTTTATCTACTACCTGCCCCCTTTTTAAGCTGGAACCTGGGGTTCTATCCTTCACTTTTTTATGTTTCTACTTTTGCTCCATAGATGAGCTCATTCAAATCCATGAAGGTTAAGTACTTCTGACGTGTGGATGACAAACTCTACACCTCTAGCCCCAGTCCTATTACATCTAGAACATCCTGGACATTACTGTTGAGTAGGCACCTTAAATTCAACAATCTAAAGAGAACTCATCATCTTTTGATTGTAACAAAAACTAGAGTGTCCTTCTTCAAAGCCTGGTTTACACAGACCTGGCTTGCTTTATCCCTCCTTTAAAATTCTGTATAGTGGTTTTTAAAAGTGCATGACAGAAATTTTACCATCTTAATCATTTCTGAGTACACAGTTCAGTAGTGTTAAGTATACTAACAGTGCTATGCTACCAATCTCCAGAACATTTTCATTTTGCAAAACTCAAACTCTACCCATCAACAACTCCCCATTACTCCTTCTCCTCAGTTTCTGGAAACTACCATTCTATTTTCTGTTTCTATGAATTTGACTACTCTAGATACCTCACATTTATAGTGAGAGGAGACAGACAAATTCCTAGGCAGACAGGGATCGGTCTCCAGCGAAACCTGACCTTAAAGCCAAGGACAGTTTAAAGCCTGAGAAGCAAGCTGCCAATTCCGGAGACAGTCCACAACCAGAGTCAGAACTTCTATCCCCATCTTACCCACTCTCTCAAAATTGCTTCCTTCTGAATGATGCCTTTTAACCAATCAAGTTGTGCTTTTTCCAAGACCACCCATGAACCAATCAGCATGCACCCCGCCCCCATTCTAAGCCCATAAAACCCCCAGACTCAGCCTCACAGATGGCTACCCAATTTCAGGTCCCCTCTCAAGGCTGAGAACTTTCTTTCTGTCACTCAATTAAATTCTACTCTGCTTTACTCACTCTCCAATGTCTGTGTACCTTATTCCTCTTGGTCATGGGACAAGAACCCAGAACTCACTGAACTGTGGGATTGAAAGGGATGTAGCACTCCTGCTCACCAACCTGTGGGCGGCAGGAGTAATAGAGCTGTAACACTCCCTCCCACTTGCCGAACAATGGGAGAGAAGAAGCCACTGGGTGCTACTCCCTCCCACTTGCTGAACTACAGGAGTGAAAAAGCCGTAAAATTATGGAATCATATACTATTTGTCTTTTTGTGACTGGCTTATTTTACTTAGCATAATGCCCTCAAGGTTTATCCATGTTGTAGCATGGGTCACAATTTCCTTCCTTTCTAAGACTGAATAATATTCCATTATATGTATACACCACATTTTGTTTATCCATTCATCTGTTGCCAGACACTTGGGTTGCTTCCACCTCTTGGCAACTGTAAATAGTACTGTTATGAATATGAATGTGCAAATGTCTCTTTGAAATCCTTCTTTTAGTTTTTTTGAATATATACCCAGAAGAGAAATTGCTGGTTCACAAGGGTGCTTGCTTCTATTTTTAATTTGAGGTGCCATCATACTGTTTTCCATAGTAGCTGTATCATTTTACATTCCCAACAACAGTGTGCAAGGATTCCAATTTTTCCATGTCCTCACGCTTTAACTCTTAAGGCTAACCAAACATCACCTCTGCTCTATCTCATCTCTTATTCCAAAATCCCATTTCTTAATGTATTGATAGTGTAGTAGGAGTAAGTCAAAATCATGTGTTTTAGTTTTGTAAACCCAGCACTGATTGCAGGGGCTAAACATATTACGTCTTCAAAAACTGTTGGCAGAATGGAAGGGTATTCCTACTAGGGTTATTTGTATTTAGAAAGCAATAAAGTAATTTAAAAATAATTTAAGAAAGTATGATTCTAGATTAAATTAGAGGACAAGATTAGACCTTTTAAAACTTTCTATAATTATTCTTACATTTCTGTTATGATTTCTAAACTGAATTTTTGTTTTTGTTTTTTTAGACGGGGTTTTGTTCTTGTTGCCCAGGTTGGAGCACAATGACACGATCTTGGCTCACTGCAACCTCCACCTCCTGGGTTCAAGCGATTCTCCTGCCTCAGGCTTCTGAGCAGCTGGGATTACAGGCATGCGCCACCTTGCCTGGCTAATTTTGTATTTTTGTAGAGATGGGGTTTCTCCATGTTGGCCAGGGTGGTCTCGAATTCCTGACCTCAGGTGATCCCCTGCCTTGGCCTCCCAGAGTGCTGGGATTACAGGCGTGAGCCACTGTGCCCGGCCCTAAACTGAAATTTTTAAATAATGTAAAAAGGTTTGTAGTCCTGTTGACTATAATCTCACTTTAAGGGAAGGAAAATTTCTGATCCTATTATATTTAAATATCCTCTTAATTCTGTAAACTTAAAATTATCATTTTACATATGTATATATGACATTAAAAATTCTCTGAAATAATTTAAAGAAAGTAGAAAATTGTAAGTTCATGCAGTGCTTTGTTATTTTGGTCTTTCATGGTGGCTCCCTGAGTGCATGTCATCGGATTAGACATTGTAAAATATGCAAATGACATAGAACATCTGGTCCTTTTTCTCAAAGAGATGACAATCTAAAGGAGAATTAGGGCAAATATACAGAAGAGTGCTGAGAGCACAGGCAAATATAACATGAAATTATAAGTGCAAATGAATACAGCTACAAATATCTCAGATTATCTCAGGTATAGACCTAGTTATATATATAATTCACATGTATATTGAGATGGTTAATTTTATATGTCAACTTGACTGGGCTAAGGATGGCCAGATAGCTGGTAAACATTATTTTGGATGTGTCTGTGAGGGGTGAGGGTGTTTCCAGAAGAGATTAGCATTTGAATCAATGCACTTAGTAAAGAAGATGGCCCTCTCCATTGTGGTAAGGCATCATCCAATCCACTGAGGACCTGAATAGAACAAAAAGATGCAGAAAAGGTGAATTCTCTTTCTCTCTTCTTGAGCTGAGACATCCACCTTCTCCTGCTCTTGGATATCGGAGCTCTTGGTTCTCAGGCCTTCAATTACAGTCAGCTCCCCTGGTTCTCAGGCCTTTGGAGTCAGACTGATTATACCACCAGCTTTTTTGGTTCTCCAGTTTACTGATGTTATATGGTGGAACTTCTCAGCCTCCATAATCACATGAGCCAATACCCATAATAAATCTTCTCTTATATATCTCTATGTATCCTACTGGTTCTGTTTCTTTGAAGAACCCTAACACATACATGTAGTAAGGGTGCTAAGGGGTAAATAAAGTACATTTGCAATGACTAAATCCAGTGGTAGTTCCCTTACTCACTGAGGGATTCATAGAGGCTGAAGGGCCTACGCAGAGTTCTGGATGGAGGAGGGGAGCCTTGGCTTGATAGAGAAAGAGGGAGAGGTATTTGAGAGAAGGAAGCTCGAACGGTGGCCCAGGACCCTCTGGGAACAATGTAAAGCAGAGGAGACTGTCAGGAGAAAGCCATGTGTCAGGAGAAACATTGGGACTCAAGGGGGCCTTAAAGCCTATGAATGGGAAAGTGGAGCCAGTGCATTATTTCCAAACCAGCATGATGAGATCAACAACAAAACTATTCCCACCCAAATGGTTACTTCCCCAGAGGAAAATAACTAGACCAAGTTTCTTTTTCTTTTCATTTCTTTTTTTTTGTTGTTGTTGTTGTTTTCGAGATGGACTCTCACTTTGTCACCCAGGCTGGAGTGCGGTGGCACAATCTCAGCTCACTGCAACCTCTGCCTCCCAGGTTCAAGCGATTCTCCTGCCTCCGCCTCCTGAGTAGCTGGGATTATAAGCATGCACCACCACACCTGGCTAATATTTGCATTTTTGGTAGAGACAGGGTTTTACCATGTTGCTGGTCTTAAACTCCTGGCCTCATGTGATCTGCCCGCCTTGGCCTCCCAAAGTGCTAGGATTATAGGCATGAGCCACCACACTTGGCCTAGACCCAGCTGCTTTAACACAGGGTATTTCTAATGCTTAGTAAGATCATAATACTTGTGAGTGCAGTGTATCACACTTGCATGAAGCTCCTTGTATGTACACAATGCTGTTCAATTCACATTAATGTGAACTTGGAGCACGTGCTTGATTCAGTTTAACAACTGGTGGCAATATCAAGTGCTTGAAGCAGCTTTTAACAATTATTGTTAATATAGGAAGAATGCTTACATTATCAATACTCTTACCTTAGCACTGCCATCATAGTCTCTGTGCTCAGCATTACTGCATCTAGTCACCCACAAGCAGACTGTACTAGAGGACTAATGCTGCCAATAATTTAAAAGTTGATTCTTGATGACAAGCGAGAAAACAGTTTGAGAAAAAACAAATTCTTAAGGGACTTGTACTGTACTCTCTGTTCTGTGTGCTCCTTTTGGAAAAAAGATTAAATACTTTTTTTTTTTTACTTTTTATTTTGAAATAATTTTAGGATAACAGAGAAGTTGTAAAAATAGTACAGAGAGTTCTTGTATAGCCTTCAGCCACTTGCCCTCACCTTAACAGTTTATATACCTCTAGCACTATTATCAAAACCAGGAAATTAACATTGATACAATACTTTTTTTTTTTTTTTGAGACAGGGTCTCACTCTGTCCCCCCAGGCCAGAGTACAGTGGCACAATCTCAGCTCACTGTGGCCTTGACCTCCTGGGCTCAGCTTATCCTCTCGCCTCAGCCTCCCTAGTAACTGGGACCACAGGCACACACCGCCATGCCTGACTTATTGTTGTATTTTTTATGTAGAGATGGGGTTTTGCCACACTGCCTGGGGTGATCTCAAACTCTAGGCTCAAGCAATCCTCCCACCTCCGCCTCCCAAAGTGCTGGGATTATAGATGTGAGTCACCACGCCCGGCTTTGATACAATACTATTAACTAATCTATGGACATTATTTGAATCTCACCAGTTTGCCTACCAATGTCCTTTGTCTGATCAAGGATCCCTCATTATAATTAGTTGTCACGTCACCTCAGTCTCTTCCAATATGTAACCAGTATTTCTTTATTTCTCATGACCTTCATCCTTTTGAGGAGTATTGGTCAGGTTTTTGTACAATGTCTTTTATTTGAGGTTCACTGATGTCTTACTGTGATGAGGTTGGGGCTGTGTATTTTTGGCAAGACCACCACAGTGTGATGCTGTGTCCTTCTCAGGGCATCCTATCAGGAGGTACATGACACTGACATGTCTTCTTAGTAGTGATGCTTACCTTGATCATTTGGTTGAGGGGGTGTCTACCACATTCCTTCACTGTAAAATTACTGTTTTCTCTTGGTAGTTAGTAAATATCTTGTGGGGAGACACTTTGAAAACCATTCACATATCCTGTTTCTCCTCATTCTTTTGCCTACTTTAGCAGTCATTGATGGTCCTTGCCTGCAATAATTATTACTGTGGTGTTTGTCTACTGGTGATTTTCTGTTTCCTCATTCATTTTCATTTATCAATCGCAATTCTACTATAACAAAAAGCTAACCTTTCTCATCTATATATTTATTTATTCAATTATTTATATTAATATGGACTCATGGATGCTTATTTTATTCTATAATCTATAATCCAATATGATCATTATTTTATTGTTCGGATTGTTCTGGCTTAGACTATTTGGAACATTTTCAGGTTGGCTGTAGTATCCTTTCAATAAATCTCCATCCTTTTTGACACTTTCTTATTTCTGGCAGGTATTTATTTATTTATTTATTTATTTATGACATGGGGTCTCACTCTGTCACCCACGCTGGAGTACAGTGGTGCAATCATAGCTCACTGTAGCCTCTATCTCCTGGGCTCAAGCGATCCTCCCACCTCAGCCTCCCAAGTAGCTATAGGCATGCACCACTATGTCTGGCTAATTTATTTTTATTTTTTTAGAGACAGGGTCTTGATATTTTAGCCAGGCTGGTCTCCAACTCCTGGCCTCAAGTGATCCTCTTGCCTTGGCCTCATAAAGCCTTAGGAGTACAGGGGTGAGACACCATGCCCAGCTACAATCTTATCTTTTATTTACCCTGCCTCCAGCCCAGAATCAACCACTGCTCCAAGGAGACCCAATTCCTTTTATTGAAGAATGGCATTTAGAAACCAAGATCTGGGTCTTCTCAGCTGGCAGATCTAGGAAATGAATCTACAATCATATGCTGTATAATAACATTTCAGTCAAGGATGCATCGCATATACTACAGGGGTCCCATAAGACTATAATACTGTATTTTACTATACCTTTTGTATGTTTAGACACACAAACACTTACCACTGTGTTAATATGCCCACAATATTCAGTATAGTAACACACAATACAAATCTGTAGCCCGGGAGCAACAGGCCATACCATACGGCCTGGGCATCTAGTAGGCTCTGCCATCTAAGTTTGTGTAAGTCCACTCTAGGATGTTTGCACAATGACAAAATTGCCTAAGGACGCATGTCTCTGAACATAGCCCTGTCGTTAAGCAATGCATGATTGTACTAGCGATGGTATACTTTTTAAAATTTGTGGTCTTCTTTCGCGTGTCTTCTGAAATGGCAGGTTAACTGTAGTATGTCTAAAAGGAATTTTTATCAGGGGCATTTGAAGACCATCTGTTTTTCATGTAGTTTCTTTATATCTTAATTGCATAACAAAATCTTTCAGGACATTGAGAAATTTCATGGAATTGTTGAATGACTGACATCACTTCATCTTGTCCACATATTTCATCATTTATATATTGGTATACAGTGTGTATGGATTTCTCTTATCCTGGGGGAAATACAAAAAGTACTGTCCCCATGTAATTCTCCTCTAAAATTTCCACTTTTCAAAAATGAATGTTTTTAAACAGTAACTTCAATTGAAATCAGAAACTCCTAGTGGCCTCAAAGAAACCAATTTCATGGTGGAAGGACAAAGTCCTTTTTTTTTTTTTTATACTTTAAGTTCTAGGGTACATGTGCACAACGTGCAGGTTTGTTACATATGTATACTTGTGCCACGTTGGTGTGCTGCACCCATCAACTAGTCATTTACATCAGGTATAACTCCCAATGCAATCCCTCCACCCTCCCCCCTACCCATAATAGGCACTGGTGTGTGATGTTCCCCTTCCAGAGTCCAAGTGATCTCATTGTTCAATTCCCACCTATGAGAACATGCAGTGTTTGGTTTTCTGTTCTTGCGATAGTTTGCTGAGAATGATGGTTTCCAGCTGCATCCGTGTCCCTACAAAGGATACGAACTCATCCTTTTTTATGGCTGCATAGTATTCCATGGTGTATATGTGCCACATTTTTTTAATCCAGTCTGTCACTGATGGACATTTTGGTTGATTCCAAGTCTGCTATTGTGAATAGTGCCGCAATAAACATACGTGTGCATGTGTCTTTATAGCAGCATGATTTATAATCCTTTGGGGATATACCCAGTAATGGGATGGCTGGGTCATATGGTACATCTAGTTCTAGATCCTTGAGGAATCGCCATACTGTTTTCCACAATGGTTGAACCAGTTTACAGTCCCACCAACAGTGTAAAAGTGTTCCTATTTCTCCACATCCTCTCCAGCACCTGTTGTTTTCTGACTTTTTAATAATTGCCATTCTAACTGGTGTGAGATGGTATCTCATTGTGGTTTTGATTTGCATTTCTCTGATGGCCAGTGATGACGGGCATTTTTTATTTAGCAAACACTTTTAATAAACAATGTGCCTTGTTCCACACATAGTTGATCACAGCAGTGTCCATTCCTGGGATACTCGTGCAAGGACAGCTCCCTCTGCAGCCTCCCTGCTGTTCTCCCTAAACCTAACAGAGTTTCACCTACAGTTACTTTTGCTTTTTAAACTTTCTATTCTGGAAGAATTTTAGATTCATGGAAACATTGCAAAGATAGTACAAAGAATTCCTGTATACCATCCACACAGCTCTTCCTAATATATCTTACATAACTATGGCATGTTTTTCAGAATGATTAAATTAACGTTGGTACAATACTATTAGCTAAACTGCAGACTTCACTCAGATTCTCAGTTTTTCACTAATGTTCATTTTCTATTCTGGATACCACATTACATTAGGTAATCATTACTAAAAGGAAGTTTTTTGTTTTTCTTTAAATTAAGTAAACAGATCATTTATATGCTATTTAAGTTGTTTCAAAATATATTCTCTTTTTCCTTTCTTCATTTAGGTGTCCTTAATTTAGGGTGCTACTGTATTTAACTCACGGCCCATACCTCTCCCTTTCAGTGATACACACTATTCCCCCTTTATCCTGTAGATCTTTTGAATATCTAACCCCTCTATAGCACATTCCATACAACCAGCCTTATCCTAATGATAAAGCATCTGAAGAAAAGTATTGTTTGACTTCCTTAAAGCATGAATTTCTTAGGTTCACATCCAACTACTAATCATGTCCTTCAAAGCCTCTCTATAATTTTTTTTCTAAGTTTCTACACTATACAAAATTTCCATCCAAATTTTTTTTTTTTTTGAGACAGAGTCTCTGCCTCCTGGGTTCACGCCATTCTCCTGCCTCAGCCTCCTGAATAGCTGGGACTACAGGCGCCTGCCACCACGCCTGGCTAATTTTTTTGTATTTTTAGTAGAGACGAGATTTCACCGTGTTCGCCAAAATGGTCTCGATCTCCTGACCTCGTGATCCGCCCGTCTCGGCCTCCCAAAGTGCTGGGATTACAGGCATGAGCCACCGCACCCGGCCCCTAATTTGTTATAATCAGGTGAAACTCATTTACTTACTGTTTCAACCAAATATGAATCAGGGGTCCACTGTTTTCCATACACTGTGCTGGACAATATGCTAGGCTCAGAATAAAATAAACCAGAAACAGTTACCCTCTGGTGAGGGTAACAGCTATTAAACTAGAAACAAAAGTAGTTTCAGATTGTGGCATCACAAATTGGTGAAAACCATTTCCAAGGAGAGAGAATAACAGAGGAAGCCTACTTTAGATTTGGTGATAGGTCCAGACTCTCAGTGGCCTGAAGAATGCAAAGATGCAAGCCACAGGACAGGAGACGTGGGGTGGAGGTGTGTTCCAGGTAGAATAACATGTTCGGGGATAGCAGAACTTCTGTTTCTTTCTTACATAAGAAATAACCTAATGTTGACTAATGTTTAACATAAAGATTGACACGGATGCTCTCCCTCTCATGTCAAACACTCAAGTGTTCTATGAGAAGAAAGGGAATTCCACAACTCAGAAGGGTTGGCCTGAACTTAAAAGTTTGTAGTACCATTTATAAATAATTTTAATTTAAAAATATTTCAGGGCCAGGTGCAGCAGCTCATGCTGATAATCACAGCACTTTGAGAAGCTGAGGCGGGAGGACAGCTTGAGCCCAGGGATTTGAGACTAGCCTGGGCAAGAGTGAGACTTTGTCTCTACTTATAAAAAAAAAAAAAAAAGAAGGAAAGAAAAGGAAAAAGAAAAGAAAACTAAAATGAAAATATTTCATATTGATCTTATCCTTTTAAATTTATATTTCAGAATGCTTTATAATATAGGTACAAATTAGTACAACAGAACATGTTTCTAATTTATTTATATAGATATATATAAATCTGTATCTATCCATCTATCAATTGGTCAACTGCTCTTTCTTTCTACCTACCTACATACTCATCCATGCATCCACCCACCACCCCAACACACACAGGGTGGAAGAGCTTTGCCTACAATTTTTTTGTTAATGGGTAGACTATCAAAACATGTTGGAAGTTTTGCCTTAGAGTATGAATACACTCCTCACTTAGTGTATTCAAAAGTATACACTTAGTGTATGCTAAAAAGCCTTGTTTCATCAACACTACCCTGTTGTATTTCACTGCCAACATAGCTGGGGCTGTGTCTAGACCAGTGATTTCCAAATTTGGCTGTGCATCAACATGACCTAGGAGCTGTATTAAAATCAGGTTCTTATAGGCGGGACATGGAAGATTTTTAGGGCTGTGAAAATATTATTTATTATACTATAATGGTGGATATGTGTTATTATATATGTAGAATTCCTAGAGAATGTACAACACCAAGACTGAACCCTAATATGAACTATGGATTCTTGGTGATAATAACATGTCAATGTAGATTCATTGATTGTAACCAATATACCACTCTGTGGGGGACCTTGATAATGCAGGAGGCTATGCATGTGTGAGGCTAAGGGGTATGTGCAAAATCTCCGTACCTTCCACTCAATTTTGCTGTGAACCTTAAACTGCTCTAAAAGACTAGTCTTAAAAAAATCAGATTCCTGGGCTTTATTCCTGGCAGATTCTTATTTGGCCTCAGATGGGGCTTTGAAAGCTGTAATTTTAAAGACAATTAAATTGCTCAATGCAATGAGCTATGCAGTGCCTCCTTAAATTGCTCAATACACTGGAAGATTTGGGAACCACTGGGTAAAAGATGTAGGAATGTGTTTTGTGGTCCAGATATCTATATTTTGAAATGCATATTTATCTGAGTCACCTGTATATTTTTCTCTTTCTCTTCACATCCAAACACATTCCTTAAAGACAGGGGAAGCAAGCCTTCCTCACTCTTAGTAAATATTTTGCTTTGTGTACCATTATCCAGACTATAGGTACTATTTGGTGACATTGAAAATATTTCTTTAAAAAAGGGTATTATGGTTTTTAAAGTACTAAAGTGATATGAGAAATAACAGATGAACACTAATCTAAAATATCCAAGCACTAAATATGTGCAGAGTAATTAAATATCTCTGACCTGGAACCAGGATGGTAATGGCTGTCTGCACCGCCTTCCGGATGATACTGTCTAAGGCAAACATCCAGTGCGGCTTGATGTTATGATTCCGAAGAACTTTATTGACCTGGAGAGAGAGTGATATTTAGCCTACTTTAATTTTTAATTGCAAATAGCCTAGCTGATCCAAGCAGTTGGATGAAGTTCCATTTACAAAAAAAAAAAAAACTAAAAAGTTTCTTCACCTTGAATTCTTTGTAATGATTTATGTCATTGGAAAATAAAGTAAAAATTGCTACTTCAAATCAAAGTTCAGTGAGCCCCATGTAAGCAAATAAGTTATTTAAGTGAAAGACAGTCTGGTTCAAATGAGAATGTTGCTTCTTTGGGACTCAGAATCTGCAGTTTTTAGCTTTTATGATGTCTACAGAATGGATGGAGGGAGGGGGTGAAGGAGGAAGACAGGGTCTAAGAGACTTTAAATAAAAATAAAGGCTGTTCTTATTGTTCATTATTTTCAGTTATTTATTATTATTATTATTTTTCATTTGCTTTGGAGACAGGGTCTTGCTCTGTCACCCAGGGTGGAGTGCAGTGGCGGGATCATGGCTCACTGCAACCTGTGCTTCTGGGGCTCAAGCAATCCTCCTGCCTCAGCCTCCCAAAGTGCTGGCGTTGCAGACAGGAGCCACCGTGCCTGGCCATCTTAGCCATTTTTAAGTATATGGTTCAGTGGCATTAAGTACATTCACGTTATTGTACTACCATCACTGCCATCCATCCACAGAACTCTTCATCTTTCAAAACTAAGACTCTATACCCATTAAACAGTAAGTTCCCATTTCTCCCTCCCCACAGTCCCTGCAAACAAGCATTTTACTTTGTCTCTTATAAATTTCACTACTATAGGTACCTTCATATAAGTGGAATTACAGTATTTGGCCTTTTGTGAATGGTTTATTTCACTTGGCTTCATCTCTAAGCTTCATTCATGTTGTAGCATGTGTCAGAATTTCTTGCCTTTTTAAGCTTGAATAATATTCCATTGTATTTATTTATCATGTGCATTATCTTTCTAAAAACAAGCTTTTAGCATAAGACTAAGACAAGCTCACTTAAAGTTTGGGTTAACTCTACTACCTGTTGGCTCACACAGACCTCTAAAAAAATAGGCTATTTCCCCAACAGGGCTCTGGTTAGATACCTCTAAGTGCCTATAGTATGATTATGGAAGTATAATTTTATTTAAACTCCAAAAGTTTAATCACCATTCCTACTGCGGCTGGGGAGATGGTGACCTAGGCACAAACCCATGCCAAGAGCTGGAGCTCCAGTTGCTCATGCCTGTCCTTGGTCCATCTTCATCAAAATCCCCTAGTTTGGAAGAGAGTCAATTTGAGGACTTCCTTGTAGTAGTTGCACAGGAAGTAAACCCTTGCTAGGTTCCCACTTGTTCTAGAAAATCCATCCAGGCTGAGTTTGTCCTGGTATCTTCATTTCTTTAAATAATTTATATGCTGGCTGGACACGGTGGCTCATGCCCTGTAATCCCAGCACTTTGGGAGTCCAAGGCGGGCGGATCACCTGAGGCCAGAGTTCAAGACCAGCCTGGCCAACATGGCAAAACCCAATCTCTACTAAAAAATACAAAACTTAGCTGGGCATGGTGGCAGGTGCCTGTAGTCCCAGCTACTCTGGAGGCTGAGGGACAAGAATTGCTTGAACCGGGGAGGCAGATGCTGCAGTGAGCTGAGATCATGCCACTGCACTCCAGCCTAGGCAATAGAGGGAGACTCCATCTCAAAAGAATTTACATTCTTATTAGGTGGAAGAGGGATCTGTTATAACCATGACCTGCTCCTTTCAGCTCTTTATTACATAGCAAATTACATCATAGGGCCCATACTTTGGGTTCATTCTCATCCTGGACAGTGAATGAGTAAGAGCAGGCGTGTGTGTGTCTGTCTGACCTGGCCCAAGGCCCAGGAGTACAACCCAATAAGTCTCAGTCTGAATTCTACAGCAAACTTGCTTTCCAACCTCTAGGCTAGAAGCCAAATGTGTGGGCAAGTGCAAATTAGTGAAATTATTTCACTCTATTTGCAGGCAGTTGGGTTTCCCTAGTTGCAGCATAAGCATGCTTTTAGCATTTAATATTAGTGATAGGCTTTGCCAGTTGCTTTAATTTCTTATGCCCTCAATCAAGTCAAGACTCTTGTCCCTGTCCCCAATATAGCATAAAGACCACGTGGCTTATACTGTGTCTCAGAGAATGCTAGTGGTTATTGAAGGATTCTGATTTGGCTTTAAATCAGGGATCATTTGATGTTGCATATAAAATTGTCAAGACATTTTCTACATAGAAGCAATGCACACATTAGGGCTGAATTAATTTTTGGAATTTCAATAAAATTATACTTCCAGATTTATACCACAACCACCGTCAAGAACCTTCTTATTTCAGTCTCCCATATCTTGCTAAGGGTCTTCTGGGGGTTGCTTGAGGCTTTTTGGCACTGAATTCCACAGATAAGTCTCACCCAACAATAAGACAGAGGGTTCTGAATCCGTTACAGAAGACTAGCTTTAGTTTGTGTTGCATAGCAACTCAATTTTAGAGAGAATATTTCTCAGCAATCTCTCATTAGATCATGTGCTTTAATTTTTAATCAGTGATGCTCTGTACTCTGAAAGTATATTTCTGGCTAGGACAGAGTAGGTATTTATGAAACAAACATGTTAAAAATGTTCTGTATGAAAACTAGAAAAAATTGGGAAAAAAATTACTGTTTTTATTCAGCAGTGACCATTTCAATCTGTACTGTTAAATTTTTCTCAATGGCCACTAGATGGCATTTCTCATATAGCATTAGAAAATGTATGACTAAAGTGTGTTACGTTGCTAAAGTCGTCAAAATAAACAATGACCCAACATAATTTCATAAGAACGAAGTTCAGCCATGGGAAATATTTTGTTATTTTCCATGGTGATTCGGTTTTATGTGTTTTTAATTTGGGGAATGCAAACACACAAAACAACAAATCAGATACTTAGAAGCACACTGAGAGGCGAATAGCTCACATTTTTCATCCAAAAAGAACAGAGTTCAATGGAATTTTTAAAGAAAAATAACAGAACTTATGTTTTGTCTTATTTTTCTAACCAATTTTAGTGTGTGGGAAAACACTGGCAAAATATCATACTTACAGCATCTTGAAAACCAAAGAGCACCACCTGGACTTGGCTAATGCCATGGCTGTCGAAGTCCAGCTCCAGTTTCAGCTTTGACAATGTGGTGGCTATGATTTTTCGGTCAGTGGATCTCACAAATTCTCTGAGGCTTGCAATGAGGGTTGTGATGTGTTCCCATTTTAGTTTCGGTTCTTCAGACCCCTGAGAATAAAAATCAACAATCCTTCAGTCAACATATGCCGGATATACCTCCCATGGGACTCCTATCCCCATACCCCCTGTCCCCGCCTGTTTTTCTTTTGGTAGAGACAAGGTCTCACTATATTTCCCAGGCTGGTCTCGAACTCCTGGGCTCAAGCGAGCCTCCTACCACTACTTCCCAAAGTGCTGGGATTCCAGGTATGAGCCACCATGCCTATCCAATTCCCACGCCCCTTTCTGAGAAGAATTGGACTTCCAAATGTCTCCAAAGGAAAGACCATATTTTAAACTATATGGCTCCTCTCCAATCCTCCTACCAACACCAAGAAATAATCAGAGAGAAAAGGTACCTGCCCCACACGCTGGTCAGTAGCCATGACAGTCAGATAACAAAGCTTTGCCCAAAAAGACTGAGGCCATAAGATTCTTTCAGAAATTTTAATTGGGAACTAAAAAGAGATTTGAGCAATAAGCTATAGGATCTCAACCTGAAAGTCTGCCCAGAAAGAGAAATTATAAAACAGGGTCATGAATATGTCCAACTATAAGAAAAGAAGCAGAAGCAATGGAATTGAGAAAGACAGTAGGGAGTGTATTAGTTCGTTTTCACACTGCAGAAAACACACACCCAAGACTGGGCAATTTACAAAAGAAAGAGGTTTAATTGGACTTACGGTTCCACATGGCTGGGGAAGCCTCACATTCATGGCAGAAGGCAAGGAGGAGCAAGTCACATCTCACGTGGATGGCAGCAGCCAAGAAGAGAGAGCTTGTGCAGGCAAACTCCCCTTTTTTAAAACCATCAGATCTTGTGAGACTCATTCACTATCACAAGAACAGCGCAGGAAAGACCTGCCCCCATAATTCAATCACCTCCCACCGGGTTCCTCCCATGACACATGGGAATTGTGGGAATTACAATTCAAGGTGAGATGTGGGTGGGGACACAGCCAAACCATATCAGGGAGGGAGAGGAGAAGTGGACAAAAACAGAAATGCGCACCCAGAGGGTCAACAGCAACCAAGCCAGAGAAAAGATGTGCAAACTCCGGGGACTTGAAGTTTCTTGGGCTCATATTCTGTTTTCAGTGTCTGTGAGACTTGGCTAGGCACTATGGTTGGAATTCCTTAAGAGTCTACTTCCCTTATTATTGCTATGCGTGTCTACCTATAACATGTCCTTGGTACTTCAGTTGTCCTTACAGTGTATCAATTCCTTGAAACCAAGAGGGGCTGATCTCAAACTTCATTCTTGAAACTACTCCTTACCCATCAAAGAGGCAATTGCTTCTAAGAATGGACCGATGGCCTATTTTATTACACTAAAAGATATTACAATGTTCAAACAAATGCTCTTTCTCAAACTGAATTTTTCTTTTTGTTTTTTTTAAGAGACAGGGCCTCTCTTTGTCACCCAGGCTGGAGTGCAGTGGTACAATCATAGCTCACTGCAGCCCCTAATTCCTGGGTTCTAGGTCTCTTCCCACCTCAGCCTCCTGAGTAGCTAGGCACTATAGGCACGTGCCACCACACCCAGATAATTGTTTTTTAACTTTTTGTAGAGACTGGGTTTTGCTAAGTTGCCCAGGCTGGCCTCAAACTCCTGAGCTCAAGTGATCCTCCCACCTCAGCCTCCCAAAGTGCTAGGATTATAGATGTGAGCCACTTTCCCCAACCTGAAATGGAACTTTTCTCCTTTGAGCAAGGCACACTGCTTTTTTTTTCTTTTCTTTTCTTTTTTTTTTTTGGACAAAGTCTTGCTTTGTCGCCCAGGTTGGAGTGCAGTGGGACCGTTTTGGCTCACTACAACCTCTGCCTCCCAACTTCAAGTGAGTCTCCTGCCTCAGCTTCCCAAGTAGCTGGGATTACAGGCACCTGTCATGTCCGGCTAACTTTTGTATTTTTAGTAGAGCTAAGGTTTTACCATGTAGGCCAGGCTGCTCTTGAACTCATGACCTCAAGTGATCTGCCTGCCTCAGCCTCCTGAGTGCTGTAATCTCAAAGTGCTGGGACTATAGGCATGAGCCACCATGCTTGGCCCACACTGCTTCTTTAAGGAAGCAGAGTAGGATGTTATTTGTTCCCATTTAACTGTAAGAAACTATAAGAAACTTTAAGAAACTATTATCTCATTTTTATTTTATATTGTACATTTTCTTACTGTATCATTAAAATTAAAATTCCTCAACTGGGCTGTGAAGATTATAATTTCTAGGAGTCTGTTAAAATAAAAAAGAAATGCACCATTGAGTTCTTTCTCTTAATATATTTTCATTTGGAAGCTCGGTCTCATGTTTATGTTTTCATGAGATAAGATTATACTGAAAAGCTTGAAAGCTGTCATTCAAGGAATATTTTAAAATCACACTGGAACCATTATAAACTTTGTTGGTTTTTTTCCTTACCACAAACTAAATTGTACCCAAGGTGAAGATTCACAGGCAAAATCATAACACCATGAAAATATATTCAAGAAAAAAAATGTAAGTTATGCAGAAACTGGAAGGTTCTCTTAATAAAAAATCAGTTGCAACATGTTTGCCAATAGCAGGCTTCAAATGACAAATCTTTTTTCGATGTTAACTTTGTTTTTACAACAGAAAAACATGTTGCTTCTGGTTTTTTGATGTGTGTACCACTGTCCTACAAAGGAACATGCTCTACTCTGGGAAATGTTTTCTGCTCAGGCTATTTCATCTACTTATGTCATCGTTTATTTCTGTTCTGACTCCTGTCTCTCCATGTTAACTCATTCATGTGCCTTCAAAAACAAGCATCTTGGCTAGTATCTGGTGAGCCTGACTCAGTGTCAGCATAGATTTGACAGTATGCATTTCCTGTACTCCTAGTACCAGGGTGTGATGGTTAATACTGAGTGTGTCTACTTGATTGGATCGAAGGATACAAAGTATTGATCCTGGGTATGTCTATGAGGGTGTTGCCAAAGGAGATTAACATGTGAGTTGGTGGGCTGGGAAAGGCAGACCTACCCTTAATCTGGGTGGTCACAATTTCATCAGCCGCCAGTGTGGCTAGAATATAAGCAGGCAGAAAAATGTGAAAGGAGAGAGTGACCTAGCTTCCCAGGCTACATCTTTCTCTCGTGCTAGATGCTTCCTGCCCTCAAATATTGGACTCAAAATTCTTCAGTTTTGGAACCAGACTGGCTCTCCTTGCTCCTCAGCCTGCAGATAGCCTATTGTGGGACCTTGTGATCATGTGAGTTAATACTTAATAGACTCCTCTTTATGTGTGTGTGTGTGTGTGTGTGTGTGTGTGTGTATATATATTCCATTAGTTCTGTCCCTCTAGAGAACCCTAATACACAGAGTCTTCTTCAAAGGTGCTCTCCAGTTTTCATCCTTTAAATTTCCTTCCTCAAAAACCAGGAGTGGATTTCAGAAGGACGTTACAGATTGCAAGGCTTTTCATGGTTTAAGGTTTGAGGACCTGTCCAATATCTAGATTTGGTTTTGTTATAAAGTGTAGGCTTAAATATAAATACATATCTAGAAATAATACAATGACAAGAATTATTTCTGATTGATTGTAGAAAAAATTAAAGATATTTAGATAACTATTACTAGCCTGCTTGATAATAACAATAACAGTTAACAGTTGTGGAATATTTTCTGTTATGATTTAAATCACTCACAATCTCCATTACTCCTGATAGCAACCTTATAAAGTAGACTCCTCCATTATAGATGAGGAAGTTCAGGCTCTGAGAGGTTAAATCAGTTGCCCAAACTGCACAGCCTTTAAGTAATGGAACGAGGCCTCAAACAGAGGGAAATCCAAGCTAAGCCCAAGCTCCTAACCATTATATTCTACTGCCCCAATGACCTGCAGTAGCAGCTGTCAACCTGGGTCAGGACCTGTTCTACCACTGAATCACCATTTGATGTCATAGGAAAGGATTCCCAACATCCTTAACAGCACAGTCAGAAGAGCCCCCACCATCATGTGGCCATCATGGATTCAGCATGTGATTCTGCTCAGCAGTTTCGGGTACTCACTGGTAGCTTCATGCAGGTCCACTAAGGCCTCTGATGGTTGCTTTTAAGGTTTTCTTTCATTTCTTCTTTTACAGAGAACATTCAAATGCACTTTAAAACTAGGAGGTACCAAACAATTGAATATGACTAACCACTCCCACATTTAAGTATTTCAGCACAGTCACAGAAGTGATGACCAAGGCAGTCCTATTCCTGATGGCGCTATGGTCCAGCAGGGAGACAAAGAATAGACCCCAACAAGCTGGCATTTCCTGTACTGGAAAAGCACATTCTTTGGGGGTAGAGATTTAGGCAATTCCTGGATTTTATGTGTTTTTGACCTAAAACCAAGCATCTTAAAGGTCCACGGGAGAGACCTTCACTCCGCAGTGGCTAATGGTGATTTACTTTCCTTCTTTACCTCCAATGCCTACCCCCCACCCCACTTTACGTTTTTCCTAGCACTTGTCACCATCAGGCCTACCAGCAAGGCAGAGCAATGTGGTGGTTAAAGCAAAAACTTCGGAGCCAAACTGCCTGGGTCAAAATCCTAACTCCATCACTTAGGACTGCATGACTTTGGCAAACTACTCAAGTCCCCTGTGCCTGTTTCCTCATGTGTGATATGAGGATGCTAATAGAATTACTGGTATAGTACTACTGTCATGAAAATTAAATGAGTAAATACACATGGAATACTAAGAATAGTACCTGGCCTAAAGAAAATGTTAGCTGTTATTACTATATGT
>NW_012119376.1:8590623-8689924 GCF_000951035.1 Colobus angolensis palliatus | reverse complement strand
TATGTATAGTTTTTCTTCTTCCACTAGAATATCACCTTCAAGGGGATGCAGATACTTTTGTTCGGTTCCCCAGGGTATCCCCAGCACATACTACAGTGCCTGGCCTTTGACTGATGCTCAGTAAGTATTTGTTGAATAAATGAATGAACTCCGAGTGCTGCCCAGCTGCTCTCTCCATCCAGCTTGGTTCCTCTTCTTGGATCAACCCAGTCCTGTTCTCAGTCCTTGAATGATCACAGTGAGCCAAAGGAAAGGCCAGAGAGAAAGCTGATGGCTCGAGACCACTCCAGTCTCCACCGCCACGAAGCATGTATGACACTCAGAGGCCTGCTTCCCCTCACTCTAGAGCACTCTAGAGCCCCGACTCAGAGGCCAGCTTCCCCTCACTCTAGAGCACCTTCTTCCTGCGCCTCAGAGTAACTGCCTGAGACAGCTTTCCTTTAGGACCCAAGTCAAGGTTTTTGAGAGCGTGTAGAAGACACTCATTTCAGTTCTCCTTGCACCGAGGCCCTACTGGCACATACATGGCCTTTCAGCTCCTTCTGTGAGATCTAAAGAGATGGATGTTAGGGAATTCCAAAGGCGATAAAATGTTTAGCAAAGAAGCACAGTGAGGTTCTCAAGACAGAGACAGGCTGAGATTGTTTAGTAAGAGCCAAGAGAGAGCTTTGCTCCATTTATATCTCAATAAAAGATGAGAACAGGTAAACTGTTGTACTGAAAGACTAAAAACTTGGCTGGACTCCTCCAGCCCCAACCTTTTCTTGCAGCTATTTCCTCAGGACACAGGGAGGGAAGAAGCTATGAGCAGTAGTCCACAGTGATCATGAAGGACAGGTGGAGGCCACGGTAAAGGAGGCAGGTAGATGAGTTCCCAGTACCCACTGAACTAAAAGAGGATGAGAAGTGTCATACCAGGGATAACCGTGTCTGTGGGAGGTTGTATCCACAAGAAGCTTGGGGCTGAGGAAAATCCATTTTTCTCCTGGTGAATATTTGGGAAGGGGATTCTTCCTTGTATCTGTACACAGAATTCCAGGGAACACATTTTCCCAGGTATTATGGTTCTGTGTCCTCCAAATTCACATGTTGAAGCCCTAATGCTCAATGGGATATATTTGGAGACAGGGCCTCAAAGGGGATAATTAGGACTAAGTGAGTCTTAAGGGTGGGGCCCTAATCCAATTGAACTGATGTTGCTGGTGTCCATATCAGAAGAGGAAGAGACACCAGGGCTGCAAATGCACCAGAAAAGACCATTTGAGTGTATAAGCAGGTGGCCATCTGCAAGCTAAGCAGACAGGCCTCAGGAGAAACCAAACCTGCCAACCCCTTGATCCTGGACTTTCGGCCTCCAGAACTGTGAGAAAATATATTTCTGTTGTTTAAGCCACCCAGTACATGATAGTTTGTTATGGTTGCTTGCCCTGGTTTGGATATGATTTGTCCTGCCAAAACTCATGTGGAAATGTAATGATACTGAGAGGTGGCAGAGTCTTTAAAGAGGCATTTGGGTCATGAGGCTCATGAAAGGATTAATGCAGTTCTCATGAAACTGGGTTAGTTCTCAGGAAAGCAAGATGTCATAAAGCCAGTTGGCTCTCCTTGTCCCTCTCTTTTTTCCACTCAAGCCCCGCTGCCTTTCTACTTTCTGCCATGAGTTGAGGCAGCACAAGGCCCTCACCAGATGCAGATGGGCCACTGGATCTTGGACTTCCTAGCCTCCAGAATCACGAGCCCAAATAAACTTCTTTCCTTTATAAATTACTGAGTCTCACGTATTCTATTATAGCAACAGAAAATGGACTAAGACACAGCCCTAGCAAACTAGTATAACAAGGAATGACAGTTTCACTGACAAGCTTTTGTTTATTTCAGAGTACATTTGGCCTTCTAAACTATTATATACTGCAGATCCTCAAATAACATTGTTTTGCCCAATGTTGTCTCATTGGGCAAATGTTGTCTCATTGGCCTGGTAGGGGCCACTGTCTGTGTGGAGTCTGCACATTTTCTCCATGTCTGTGTGGTTTTCCCTGGGTACTCTGGTGACATGGTTTGGCTGTGTCCCCACCCAAATCTCATCTTGAATTGTAGCTCCCATAATCCCCATGTGTCATGGGAGGGACCCGGTGGGAGGTAACTGAATCACGGGGGTGGGTCTTTCCTATGATGTTCTCATGATAGTGAATACGTCTCATGAGATCTGATGGTTTTATAAATGGGAGTTCCCCAGCACAAGCTCTCTTGCCTGCCACCATGTAAGATGTGACTTTGCTCCTCATTCACCTTCCACCGTGATTGTGAGGCCTCTGCAGCCATGTGGAACTGTGAGTCAATTAAACCTCTTTCCTTTATGAATTTTCCAGTCTCAGGTATGTCTTTATTAGTAGCGTGAGAACAGACTAATACATATGGTTTCCTCTGCATCCCAAGGATGTGCACGTTAGGTTCATTTGTGTGTCTGCATGGTCCATGGGAGTAAGAGTGGGTGTGTGTGGATGTGCCCTACAGTGGAATAGTGTCCTGTCCAGGGCAGGTGCCCGCTTGGTACTGAGCTGCCAGAATAGGTTCTGGCCACCTATGGCCCTGAACTGGGTAGATAGTTATCTTGTTTTTATTAATCTTTCTTAAATGTATATAGAGTTCACATTTATTTCAATGTTGAATATTAGAAGTGTTTTAGTCTTTATTTAGGAGTTTGGTCATTTTTTTGTGACCAGAAATATGCCATAGGAACTTAACTCTTGTTTATATCAATTAGTCTATGGTAACACTGGTTTGGTTATATGTAATTTTGCTTAAGTTACAGTTTCCAAGGACTTATCAACTACATTAAGTGAAGACTCACTACAATTTACTTCCCATTGCCCTTCGCCCTCCATCTAAATGTAACCTCACAAGCTCCGGGCTTCTGTTGTATTCACTGACGTTTCCCAGATGCTGAGAAGAGCGACTGGCAGGTAGCCTCGTGCTTCTGTCAGAATTAGCAACTCATGTGGTTTAAAGCATGTTTATTGATGGAATGAATAAACAAATGAATGAAGAGTAAAGAGCCTTGTAGGGGCTAGCTGGAATGTCATCAATGTGAAAAATTTGCTTCTGACTTAAAAATAGCTTATGTTCAAAAATGCAGTGAAAAAAGCGTTTCCCTGTTTTCATATTAATATATTCCCTACTTTGGATTTGCTTTCTTTTTTCCCCTGGGGTAGGTTTGTTTATCGTGAGCACTACAGCTTCCTCCTGCCTTTCACATCATCTGTGACAGCTGCAGGTGGTTAGGACACAGGTAAAATATGTAACCTTTGGAAAATGAAGCACCTGGGAAAGGATTTACCTGAGCTAAAGATTCCATTAGATTTCTCACAACTTTGTCTTGGTCTTCTGTCAGGATCCTGTGAAGGGTGGCTCGCCTCTCACTGTCCTTCCTCAGCATGAAGAATCCGGAATCTTTTTCTTCAGGGGAAGGGGGAGCACTGTGATCTTCAAAATTCTCATCTGGAATGCTGAGAAAATTTATGCGGCATACATCACAGTTTCCTTTATAAAATGACACACTTAACAACACACTTCTCTCACCCCAAATAAAATCAGGTCTTTACCCCAAAAAGAGTGTCCGAATTCCCTTGACGTCTCTTTCTCCGCAGGATTTGGCTCTTGTTTTGAAAGAGAAGGGGTCCGCTTTCAACTCCGTGTCGGGTGAAACTGAGCCGTACTCACTGCTGCTGCTGGTGTCCTCCACCAGCACAGGTACTGGCAAAGATATACTCCTGAGATATTCTGCTTGTGATGAGAGGAAGGAAAAGATAATTGAGGCTTTAAAAAATGTACACATACGGCCGGGCACGGTGGCTCAAGCCTGTAATCCCAGCAGTTTGGGAGGCCGAGACGGGTGGATCACGAGGTCAGGAGATCGAGACCATCCTGGCTAACATGGTGAAACCCCGTCTCTACTAAAAAATACCCAAAAAAAACTAGCTGGGCGAGGTAGCGGGCGCCAGTAGTCCCAGCTACTCGGGAGGCTGAGGCAGGAGAATGGCGTAAACTCGGGAGGCAGAGCTTGCAGTGAGCTGAGATCCGGCCACTGCACTCCAGCCCAGGCGACAGAGCAAGACTCCGTCTCAAAAAAAAAAAAAAAAAAAAAAAATGTACACATACTGAAACACCCACTGGAAGAATGCCATATTCTTTGTCAAATATCTTGTTGCAATGAGCAGCATAATTATGCTATGTAAGGGGATGGTCATGTGTTACGACTGCCCCCCTTGCTCAGCAAAACCCATACAGCAGGGCAGCCAGGAAAGGGCATCCCAGGCCTTGGGAGGGATATCTCTGGGGTACCAAAACAGTCAAGGAAGCAACAGGTTCAGCGGGTCTGATCCCCTCATTTTTACTAATTATTTCTATTTATGGGTCTCAGTTTTCATATTTATAAAATTCAGGGTCAGATTGATAATCTTTAAGCCTGTTCTTCGGGGGCTTAAGGGTCTATGTTAGCATCTTGGAGCTGCCTTGGTTGGGATGAGTGAGGGGGATGCTGTAAGTCTAGACCACAGGTTCCAGTCGTGTTATACCTGAAACCACAGCAACTATGATGACTGTCATATATCACAGTTCTGCTTAAGGATTCATATAAAAAAGGATTCTTCACTGAAAACAAATTTTGGAAACAGATGGACTAGATGATCTCCTAGGTCTGTTCTGGTTCTCAGATACTATGATTTTCTAGTAGACATGAGCTGCTTCTTTATTTGGATGGAGAATAAGACGGTGGAGTTGCCTATATTTCCTCAAACATTGGTTTTAAAGAAAGTAGTTTTTGCCAGAAACATCTTTATCAAACACACATCCTAATGCTACAAAAGTATTTTAATAAAGAATGAAGGTATAAAATTACAGAAAAGGAAATCCACTGTTGCCTGGAATCTCCTTCTTACTTAATTCCTCTTAGGCTGAACTGAATCAACTGCCCCGATCTCAAGGATAGCAGGGGACTCCTGACATTGATTTCAGCTGTAGGGAGAAAGATGGAAGTATATACAGCTTTCAGGAACAGCTGACCTCATGGGAAACCACCTTACTGGTCAGTAACTGGAAAGTCTCCCCAGGATGAATTGGTTGACTTATCTGCTGTTATTTAAACAGTTCTGTAGCTGAATCACTAGAAGGCAGGAAGCAAGAGGAAACCACAAAGAGTTGCTGAATTGACCAATTAAGTATCAGTATGCAAATGATATATGGCAGGGGAAATGCCTGGCATGTATTGTTTCCAAATATTCTGGAGCAGCTCATGGGCCTAGCATTTCATGGACCATATTTTAGGCAGTGCTGTACAGCAGAAAGGAAATGGGTGACCTCTTCCGTGCTGATAATAGTAAGGTTGTCTGAGAGAAGAAAGGTTTGAAAGGGGGCTCAAACACCGAACTGCTTTTGAGTCTTTCCTGGGGAAAGAGAAGGTCTAGAGTGTGCCTTGTTTCACTTTAGAGTCAACATCATTGCTATTTGGGGGGAACAGATTTCAGAACAGAAAAAAACAGCTACTTGGGAGAAAGAGTTTCACTGCCACGAGATGCCAAGCCCCTAAAGTTAAATGTTGCTGATGGAAGAATACAGCTGAAGGAGATCTCTTGGCTTGACTGAGTAGGCGATCTCTTTATAAGAAGGGATGCAAGCCCTTCAGTGGAACTCACTGCTGATCCTTGAGACTTGGTGAGTTTCTTCACCAGCCCATTTTCATAAGATGCATGCCACATTCAGAAATGGAGGTGTGCATCATTCATATTTCAAAGACAAAACTGTTGTTTCTTGGGAGTAAAGAGACTAAATCCTATCTAGAACAGTACAAGATGAGGGATTCCTATCATGTGTTTCCGTGTTTGTGTGTGTATGTGTGTGTCTGTGGAGTACATGTATGTATATGTAAAGAAGAGAGGGAGTAAGGTCTTGAATTATCCTGTATTTTGGCTTTTTGGTCCTATCGTGTGCTTTGAGTATCCACTAATGAGAGGACTTGTGCCATATCTGTGAATTTTAATGGTGCTGTGACTACTGACTGCCTAAAAGGAGGTCTAATGAGGTAAAACTGTAAATGCTTAAGGATGGAACCCAGTGCCTGTTGCTATGGCTCATTAAGGAAACAAAGGGACTTATAGATATTCTGCATGTTCTATGTGCAGAGCCCTGATTCCCTCCTTGGCTTGATTTTATTTTTATTTTTGAGATGGAGTCACACTCTTTTTCTCATGCTGAAGTGCAGTGGCATGATCTCGGCTCAGTACAACCTCCACCTCCTGGGTTCAAGTGATTTTCCTGCCTCACTCTCCCAATTAGCTGGGATTGCAGGCGTGTGCCACCACGCCTGGCTAATTTTTGTATTGTTAGTAGAGACAGGATTTCGCCATGTTGGCCAGGCTGGTCTCAAACTCCTGACATCAAGTAATCCACCCCCTTCAGCCTCTCAAAGTGCTGGGATTACAGGTGTGAGCCACCGCACCCGGCCTGCTTGATTTTAAATGAGTGAACCTGATTCTAGATTGAGTCCCCTTCTCTGTTAGGCACATGCATTCATTCATCTAACATATAGTTGTGGATTATCTACTATTTGTCAGGTAGCCAGCAGGAGTTGCTGATGGACCAGAGTGAAGGGTGTCAAAAGGAAGAATCAAAAATGACCCCAAAGTAGGATTCTGGCCTAAGAAACTGAATGGATGCATATTGTACTTATATACTAAGATGAGAAATAACACAGGCCAAAAAGGAAAGTTCTTTTTAGTGGATAAGGGGTTTTATTTGACAGTTCAGTTTGAAAAATGAAGAAGGCAATTGGTGGGGATGGGCGCGGTGGCTCACGCCTGTAATCCCAGCACTTTGGGAGGCTGAGGCAGGCAGATCATCTGATGTTGGGAGTTCGAGATGCCTGGCCAACATGGTGAAACCCCGCCTCTACTAAAAATACAAAAATTAACCTGACATGGTGGTTTGCCTGTAGTGATGGCTACTCAGGAGGCTGAGGCAGGAGAATTGCTTGAACCCAGGAAGCGGAAGTTGTAGTGAGCCAAGATCATGCCACTGCATTCCAGCCTCCAGCAAGACTCCATCTAAAAAAAAAAAAAAAAGCAATTGGATATGAGTCTGGAGCTCAGAAGACTAGGCTGGATAGAACCTCAGCAGCCTACTGGCTGGAGATGGAATTTAAAGTAAAGGATGATATAATTTGGGGAAAGATAAAAAGACAGCATAGACTCAGCCCTTAAGAATGCCAATATTTAGAGGAAAAGAAGGGGATGAACAGGCAGCCAAGGAGAATGACAAGGAGCAGCCATGAGGTTGGAGGAAAACAGAGAAAATGGGGTGTCATGGAAGCCCACACAGGAGAGGGCAAAAGTAAGAGAGAACGGTCATCCAGGCCGAGAGCCACTGAGAAGTTGAATAGGTTGAGAAAGGCACTTGTTGGATTTGACTGAAGAGATCTCATTAGACCTTGGCCAGAGCAGGCCCAGTGATCATGTGGAAGGGGAGACGCTACATGGGTGGGAAGGAAGAGGTGGAGATCTGGCGACACTGTACTTCAAGACAGGAAGCTGGGATGGGGGGCCAAAAAAAAAATGGTGGTGGTATCAGCCAGTGAGGCCATTTGTAGATCAGGGGAAGGATGGGTTTAGGACAGAAGACACTACAGCATGTGTATATGGAACTCATTGGGAGAGGCAGAAGCTGGAGGAGTCACAGGGGCTCCACAGGAGCCAGAACTCAACTGAGGGGGATTGGCCTTCTGCAGGACAACGAATGTTTTCTCTATTGTAAGGGGTGGAAAGACCGAGACAGGTGGTGCTGAGACAGGTCGCTTTATACGTTTGTGGTGGAAATAGGATCAAATCCATGCCTGAGATTTCCAGCTTCTTAAGTTATGAATATTTCCAGGCAAGTGAGAATGCATAGAGCCCTTCTGTATCACTGTAAATGGGAAGAAGCTCAAGTATAAATATTTCCAGGGGAGCACGGTGACAGTTTCCAGATATCACAGAGGTTACAAGTTCCTTGAACATCAGCTCATACACGTGAGTGATTGGGACCCTAGGCTGCAAGAGAGGTGATGTCTTGCCAGGTATTAAGGAGCCCTCCTCTATGGGGTTGACCATGAAGAGTCTAAAAGAGGTTGAATGAACCTCTCTGAGGATAGAACACGTCAAAGGTGCTTCTCTAGGGAGATGATTCTCATTGCCCTATTTCAGGGGCTGATGGGAAGGGGCGTGAGCCCCATACCCCTAAGAGATAGCTTTACCAAGTGGCCAGGGGTAGGCTGGAGTCGGGAGGGGTGACTGGCCACTCTACGGACTCTAGATTGCTGGGAGTCCCCGTCTATGGAAGGGAGATAGTGCAACCTTTAAGGAATTAGATACATTCCTGCTTTGGGCAAGTGGGGATTTTCTAAATCCCTTCCATTGCTGTGAGGGTGGCCTCAAGTCCTCACAGCTATTCATGATCACTAGGGATCTTTATGGTTCTCCTTCTCCTAGACAGTTTAGGAACAAAGTCTGGCCACAACACAGAGTCTCCTAACTGGCCATCCTGCCTCCAGTCTCCAGCTGGCCAAACATAGAGTAATGGTTCTCACACTGCAGTGATGACAAGAATCATCTGGGTTTACTTAAAAGTACAGAATTTTAGCTTGCACCTCCAGATTCTGAGAAGGGTCAGGCATCTCAATTTTTAACAAGCATTGCAAGAGATCCATGCAGGCAGGATCTGGGACCAACTGAGGCACAGCTATATTCCTAGTGCCTCGTGCCTATATTCTAGTGCCAAGTGCATAGCAGAGGGTTAAAAATGTTATGGAATAAATGTTATTAAATAAACCATCCTCACACAGCTATCGGAATGATCCATCAATAGCTTCACTGTCCAACATGGTCGCTACTACCCTCATATGGTTATTAATATTAACATTCAAATAATAAAAATTCAGTGCCTCAGCCATGGTAGCCATGTGTAGTGTGTCTAATAGCCACATATGACTAGTGGCTAATGTATTGGACAGGGCAGGTACAGGACATTTCTCTTACTGCAGAATCATATGTCCAGTGCTGGTCTATAATATTATTTCAGATAAAAAATTTCCCCGGCTCCCCAACCCTCCTTGCTGATTCCTTAGCATTTCATAAGGAGCCCTTTGGGATCTGAGCCTGCTCCCCACTCCAGCATCATCCCTCTCCTTTGACTTTAAGCACCAGTGCTGCTGAGTCAGCAAGGCTCCCTGAATACACAGTAAAGTTTCACACATCCTGGCATTAACTTATGCGAGGAGTGGCCTCACCTGGATCTCCACTCCCCATCCCCCTGTTAAGTTCACATTTGTTCTTACTCATCAGGTGCACCTCACTGGAGTCTGCCTTGAAACGGCATTCTCAGACTGACTTCAATCACTGTCTCTCCCTTTTGACTCCTCTGCACAGACTAAACTACACTATGGTGGAGATGACTTTTTCCAGTGTTTTTCTCCTATAAGGTCAACGGCTCTTTAAAATCAGGAATTCTGTCTTTATCATCCTTATACATTCAGGGCCTAGCACATTTCCTGTGCACACCATAACTCTACAATTAATATTTAAGTTAACGTGAATTACTTAAATCTCTGGGTCTGTGTGTGGCCATGGAAGAGCAGTCAGGATGAGACAAGTCATGTCTCTCTCTAAAGGGGAAGGGGCTCTCATCGTCACCACCCTCTTACTCCCCTCTTGAGGGGAAGCCAAGTGCAGTTATGGGAGGTAGAGAACCTTGAGAGGTGGGCCTGTGCTCTGGAGAGAAATACATACATGGCCTACAGAAAGTACCTGGGGAAGGAAGAGGCCTGTATCTTGCACTCATCTAGAAGGAGAGTAAGAGTAGCTAATAGGTCATTGTTTCAATTAACATGAGGCATGCCATTTTCTATAATACCTGGGAACAATGAAATGGGATTTTAAGCAAGGCATGGTGGCTCATGTAGTCCCAGCACTATGGGAGGCCGAGGCGGGTAGATCACTTGAGGCCAGGAGTTCCAGACCAGCCTGGCCAACATGGCGAAACCCCGTCTTTACTAAAAATACAAAAATTAGCTGGGTGTGGTAGTGGGCGCCTACAGTCCCAGCTACTCAGGAGGGTAAGGTGGGAGGATCGCTTGAGCCTGGGAGGCAGAGGGTTGCAGTGAGCTGAGATTGTGCCACTGCACTCCAGCCTGGGACTCCATCTCAAAAAAAAAAATTGAGGGAGGGATTTTAGCTCCTAATTTGGTTAGCACATCTGTCCTGCTCTCCTAGGGAGGACAGAGAGGAGGCACACCATCCATGTAATGATATTGTTTTAGCTGAGAGTCTGAACAGTTTAATTATGCAGGGAATTGGGGACTGCCCCTTTTTCTAGGCCCAAGTCCACGTGTGAGCATGAGGGGCGAAAGGGCAATGGGAACCTGACTGACTAGAGTTAAGCAGGTTTACACCTTCCATCTCATGCTCACTCTAAGGTACATAGTCACTGAGAAGACATGGGCAGAACTGTCCACTTAAATGATCTCATTCTCTCTCTCTCTCTCTCTCTCTCTCTCTCTCGCACATGCACGCTCTTGCCAAGTGTGTATAGTTGAGTTCACAGAAGCTAAATGCGTGTGTGTGGTGGGAACCTATTTCCTGCGAACAAAAACCAAGCCACGTGGAAGGGATAAAACAATCATGGACTAAACTTCTGGGCACAGCTCCAAGGCTCCTTTAGGATATTATTTTATTTTATTCTCAGAACCAAATCTGTGAAGTAGGTAATGTTACCAGCAAAGAATGACAGAAGAAATGTGCATGTCCCATATTTAGAAAGTGGGTCAGTGGGATCAGAACCCACTTCTGTGTAATTCTGAAGTCAGTGTCCATTTTAGGATACCAGAAGCAGGCTGGTCAGAAGGTTGTCAAGTGCTGCACGGCTGACTTTGTGACAATGCAAGGCTGCCTTCCGGAGCCCAGGCTGTCTGTGGAGAAAAGAGGCATGAAGATGTGCCTTTCCTCTTCTGAGTTTCCCCAGATTCTCAGAATGGAAGACATGGAAGAAGAAAAAGTAGAGAGGCTGTACCCAGGAAACCCCAATTAACAGGCCTCTACTCTGGACTGATTGGCTTTGGGGCATCTGAGCAACCTGCAAAAACCTGCCCCTGCCCCTGGCCTGCAGAACCTATGCACAATGAACATTAAGCCCCCTGAACTATTTAATCAACCACTCATCCAACTTAGGAAAATCCAACACCATGCTGTTCGTTTTTTGTTTTGTTTTGTTTTTTTTGAGACAGGGTCTCGCTCTGTCACCCAGGCTGGAGTGCAGTGGTATAATCACGGCTCACTGCAACCTCCACTACACTAGGCTCAAGCGATCCTCCCACCTCAGCCTCCTGAGTAGCTGGGACCATAGGCATGCACCACCACACCCAGATATTTTTTTGTATTTTTAGTAGAGATGGGGTCTCACCATATTGCCCAGGCTGGTATCAAATTCCTGAGCTCAAGCAATCCACCCACCTCAGCCTCCCAAAGTGATGAGATTACAGGAATGAACCACCACACCCAGCCCCATGTTCTTTACTATTCTTTGAAATGCTTTAATGGATCTTCCTAGGGAAAATCTACCTTCTCTACCTTCCTGGTTATGATCTGTAAACGCCAACATTAGAAAACAAAGGCACAATAACTCCTGACCACTAAAAATACAATGTATCACTCCAAAGATGATAGAGGAAGGTATCTGGCATTGATACTTTCCACAAGAAACACATTGGGTAGTCAACTGGCTCCTAGATAAGGAAGCATTTACTTCACTCAAATTGAAGATGTCAAAAACACAGTTACTATCTTGCTTTTAGGGAGAAAAAATTTAAGCCACCCCCACTCATGAAAGAGAAAGATGAGGGGTTTCCAAAGGAACAACCCAGGTAGGCTTGCAGCTGCACACATCCTTACAGTACTCCCCCAACCCCCCACCAATGTAAGCCGGGAGCAGAGGATGAGGCTACTTGATGGGAAGTCTGGAGTTTATCACACGAGACACCAGGTCTCAGCTCAGTGGGCAAAGTAAAAACAAACTCACCATTTGATCCAGCAGAAAGAGCTGTGGAAAGAAAAGCAAACAGCCATGAATAAGCACGTGCTGGGTTTGTTGTTAAACTGAGAAATCAACAAAAAGTGAATGCCTGAAATGGGATCAATGTCCTCTCCAAACATTCAATCTGCCCGTTCTCATCCAATATAAACACCAAAAAATGCCAAGAACAATTGGAACCTTTGCTTGTTTTTTTTTTCTGAGTTATAGACAATTATTGCAAAAGTACAATGTACTTATATTTTTACACTGCTGTTTTATTTATAGCTGGCAATCTTTATTCTCTTTCTTTTTCCTTCTTTCCTTTTTTTGGGGGTGTAATTATTCAGAAGTATATACCCTAAGACACAATAGGTATTTTCTACTGCCTAAAATTAAAAGAACCTATTACCTACAGAGCTTGGAAATTCAATAGCTCTATAATGGCTCTGTAGGCCCATTTATGGTAATCTGGGGTTTCAGCTCCAAAAGGCTAAATTTAACCCCTCTTACACTTGAACCTTAGTATCCACAATGCTGACATAGATGCTGACATACTAACTACCTACTATGTCATTGAAGACTACTATGTATGAGGTCCCAGCATTCGTGAAATTGATGGAACACAGCTCCCTGATGCTGCAACCACATGCCTAAGAACACTGTGCTAATATTTACACCAATTTCCAGTGATATCTGTGAACAGGTTAGTTTACTTCCGGAAAATTCTTCCATCTTAAAAGCTTAGGATTTAGGGACTCAGGCTATATCCTCTTCAATGCAATCACATACCTGAAAGCTTAGGTTGTGTCTTTTTCTTTTTGCTTGAAACTTTTAAAAACTCATCAACAAGCAAGTCGTTAGCACAGGCTCTCTTGTCAGGGTCTGGTTCAAAACATTTCAGGATGAATGCCTTGGCCTCTGCAGACATGGATTCTGGGATCTCAGGGTGGACTTTAAACATTCCCACCTAAGACATAAATATAAAAAGTGCAATGTGTCTTCTGAGTGAACACCTCAGCACCTGAACCCCAGCTTCCATAACTTGATGCCCCAATGCAACAAGATCTTTTATTATACAACACAAACTCATGGTTTTTCCCAAAGGGAGATGAGATGCATTTGCTGTAGGTTATAGAAGATTGACGGAGTGCCTTGGTAACTTTACCAATGGCACAGGCAGAATAATTAGTTGAAGACAGTAGACAGCACTACGGAGTAATAATTTAGTCTTTCAAAGCTTTAGAACATATTGGTACACTGGCACAGAAAAAGAATCTTTATTTTCATTTATTTATTTATTTTTGAGACAGGGTCTCACTCTGTCGCCCACGCTGGAATGCAGAGTGGTGCAATCTCAGCTTACTGCAGTCTCAACCTCCCAGGCTCAAACGATTCTTTCATCTCAGCCTCCTGAGTAGCTCAGACTACAGGTGCATGCTACCACGCCTGGCTAATTTTTTGTACTTTCTGCAGAGACAGGGTTTCGCCATGTTGCACAGGCTGGTCCAAACTCCTGGGTTCAAGCAATCCACTCACCTCGGCCTCCCAGAGTGCTAGGACTACAGCCATGAGCCACCATGCTCAGCCACTGAGCTGAGACCACTGAGTTGCTCACAATAGCTAAGTGCTGGGCATTGTGCTGGGGTTTCTCCACTTATGAATCTCATCAAATCCTTCCAACAACCCAGTGGATTAAATATTTTCCTTGTTACACCAATGAGGAAAATAAGGCTTAGAAAGGATGAGGCAACATGGTTAAGAAAAGAGGGATCTGGGATTTGAACCTGAACTGTTTGGATTAAAGCCTATGTTCTTTTCCCTATTACATGATTTGTGAATATTTTCCCTGTCTCAAATCACCTACATTAAAAGAGATACTTAAAAGCACTTTAAAATTAAACAAACCTATTTTTATAATAATTAGAATTTACTTCTTATTGCTTCTATTCTAAAAAAAGTAATGGTATTTTCATTTTTTACTACAGAGCAAATTTTCAAAAGAAATCCTTTTGTTCTTATATAGCTTATTTAAATTCATTGTAATATAAACAATATATAATTATTTGTAAGAATTATATAGCCTATACTACGTGTCAGACACAGTTCTAAGTGCTTGGTACATTTTACCTCATATACTCCTCGAAAAGCTCTTATTATACAGGTACTTTTTTTTTTTTAAGATGGAGTCTCATTTTGTTGCCCAGGTTGGAGTGCAGTGGTGTGATCTTGACTCACTGCAACCTCCCCGTCCTGGGCTCAAGTGATTCTCCTGCCTCAGCCTCCCGAGTAGCTGGGATTACAGATGCCTGCCCCCATGACCCTCTATTTCTTTTTTTTTTTTTTTTTTTTTTTAGTAGAGAGGAGGTTTCACCATGTTGGCCAGGCTGATCTTGAACTCCCGACTCAGGTGATCTGCCCGCCTTGGCCTCCCAAAGTGCTGGGATTACAGGTGTGAGCCACCATGCTTGGCCAACAGGTACTATTTTTATCCTTATTTTATAGATGAGGCAACTGAGGCACAAGCAGTTTAAATAATTTGCTCAAAGTCTCAAATATCTTGACCATGCTGGAGCCTGGATTCAAACACTGTAAACTAGTGCCACAGTCTATGTCACGCCGTCTCTCTAAGATAGCGTCACTTCCTGTGCACAGCTTAGACTGGCCTAATGTGACAAAAAACACATGGTATAATAATCACTACATTCGTGAATTATAAAGCAGCATTTCAGATAAGTCCTAGACACTGGAGGAAACCTGAAAGACTGGCCAAGAAGAGAAAGACATCCACTCATGGCAAGAAAGGCACCTCTCTTGGCACCTGTCATTGCTCTTTGAAGTTTGGTCACACTACTCATTGTTATACCAGCAGTATCCTATCAGATTGTCTTCAAGCATCAAGCCAAGCTTTGCACAAAAGCGGAAGGTCTGTAACAACACATGGCCCCTCACAAGAGGCTACACACAGATGGAATAAGGGCTAGAAACATGGTCTGCAGCAGGGAGAGGAATAACAATTACCATCAAAAGTCCTCTCAGGCCAAATGCGTGGCTCACGCCTGTAATCCTGGCACTTTGGTAGGCCAAGGTAGGTGGAGGGCCTGAGTTCAGGAGTTTGAGACCAGCCTGGGCAACATGGTGAAACCCCATCTGTACTAAAATACAAAAAATTAGCTGGGTGTGGTGGTGTGCACCTGCAATCCCAGCTACTCAGGAGGCTGAGGCATGAGAATTGCTTGAACTTGGGAAGCGGAGGTTGCAGTGAGCTGAGATCACGTCACTGCACTCCAGCCTGGGTGACAGATCGAGACTCTTGTCTCCAAAAAAAAAAAAACAAAAAAAAAAAACAAAAAAAAAAGTCCTCTGCCTTGGATACCACAGCTCTGCCTTGGATACCACAGGAGAGCACAATCAATCAATCAATCAATCAATAAATAAATAATTTTTTTTTTTAAGTTCTCTGCCTTAGAAAGTAGCAGACATGTGAGTTTTACTACTTGGGAAGCATGTTTCCATTTCAAACTCCCTGTTGGCCTGGCAGTCTGGCAGGGGAGGACTACAGGGATTCAAGACGCAGGTCATAGCCATGCTCAGTCCCCAGATCCCAAAATGCTGGCACTTGTGCTCTCACAAGCCTACTTTTATTATCAGGTACCTCCTACTGCAAAAGGTGGGGCTTCTTCCTCCTCCCATAGGAGTTACTGATGGCCAAATTAACAAGCTAGAGGAGTAGGTATATGAGAATAAGATCGATTTACTTAAAATGGTAATTATGCTCTTTTTAAAAAAATGAAGCCTTCAAACTATTATGGTAGAGAAGTAAAGGAAATTATTAATTTTGATTTAATTCCTAAACAGATTAAAAAATGTTCTTAGATCTTCCTCCACGGAAAATTTTCAGACTGTTTCCCAAAGGGCTTAAATCGTCTTCAGTATAGTCATGTGTTATTTATACTGTGTTGTTAAAAGGTGGTCAATGGAATTTACATTGAATCTTACTTTATAGCTGAGAAACTAAGGCACAGAGAGATCCACTGTGTGAGGCACCAGCGCTGGCTCTAACTGAGAGAGACTCTTCTTGACCTTTAATGTGTTCTCAGTTCATGTTTACTTAGCTCCCTTTATCTAAAAAAAATGACACACACACACACAGAACATCCAATAGCTATAAAAAGCTTTATCCATTTGTTTTTAAGAGAAATGAAGTGTGACCTTGAACATAGCTGCTTGTGGTTCTCCCAGTTCATAAAATGGGGGTTTTCCTGTGGCCATTTCGATGATTGTACAGCCCAGAGACCAGATGTCTGCTGCTTTTCCATAGCCTCTTGGTCCTTTATCTATTATTTCTGGTGCCATGTACTGGAGGGTACCTGGAAACAATTCAAACACATTTCCATTTTAAAAAGATAAAACAGAAGGGTATCTAATGACAGTTTCAATTTTTCTACAGGAATTAGATAACTGTAAAAACATGATTCAAGTCCTAATATATTTTGTGAGTTCCAGTTTACTCTGCTATTAATAAAAGTGGAAATAGCAGTTTTTATAATGGATTTCATCAGTGACATAAAACTACTTTGCCAATATTGTCTGGTTCTGAATAGGTACGCTCTCATTCCCTAGACAGTGGAGTATAAGTGAGGCATCATTTCACTGGGCCTCTTAGAAACTTCTAACAATTAGTCTTTTGAGAACAATAACATCAGCACACATTTCTTCAAATGCATGAAGACTGTTATTATGTATACTTCTAATCTTTTCCAGAAAAGAATATAGTTCATTCATACATTTCCTTAGCTCTATCTCTATTTCTCAGTTCCTAAATTGAATGCTTTAGCTCTTCTGTTTTCATTCTTATTTCTTAATCATGACAGCATGAAGATTCTGAAAGCCATTGTGAAAATTAATGCAAATAAATTTCTGGTGTGCCCTATTCTGTAATCCAAATATACATGACTCCTGCTGCTGTCTGTGGTCCATGGACTAACAGGTTTAAGAGATCAAAGACAGGCCATGAGCCATCCATACAGACACATCATCAGATACCGTGACTAAGAATAAAATGAAGGCTGGGAGTGGTGGCTCACAAAGTGCTGTAATCCCAGCACTTTGGGAGGCCGAGGCGGGCGGATCACGAGGTCAGGAGTTTGAGACCAGCCTGGCCAACATGGTGAAACCCTGTCTCTACTAAAAATACAAAAATTAGCTAGGCATGGTGGTGAGCGCCTGTAATTCCAGCTACTCAGGAGGCTGAGGCAGGAGAATCGCTTGAACCCGGGAGGTGGAGGTTGCAGTGAGCTGAGATCATGCTACTGCACTCCAGCCTGGGCAACAGAGTGAGACTCTGTCTCAGAAAAAAAAAAGAATAAAATGAAAAGGGAAGAGATTTAAGGTTGCAAGGAATCAGACAGGTGGAGAGTGTAGTATAATGGAAAGAATTAAGTGGAGAGGGCCACGAGCCCTTAGTCTGCTTCTGGCCAAGTATATCCCAGGTAAACACACAACTAAAATTACCTCATTAACCCAAATGAGAGGCTGGATTTGAACTTCAAATACCCCATAAAGTGGTTTCCCAAAGTCTAGCAATGAGTCAGAAGCATGAATAAAAACACATTACCACATACCCTGCTTCTGATATACAAATAAGACAGTCAGGAAACAAGAACTCATCCAAGATGCCATGTTGAATTACTTCAAATCATGAGGTGTTTGCCAAAAGAACTGCTTCAGTATTTTCTGATTCATAACCAAAGTGACAGACATTTTGATAAATACAGATGACACCTTTTAGGAATGCCTTGTGCATGGTTTATAGGTGAAAACAATTATGTAAAATTCCTGCAAACTGTTCCTCTGAAAACCACTATCATAGGCGAGAAATGGACTGTTGTTTACAAAAATAAAAGTGTATCATTTTCGTTACGTATTGCCATCTTTCTAGGTTTATCCCGCAGACCTTATCACTGCATAGCGGTAGTTCACGTTCACATACAACTGCATATGTCTGCTCTCAGAAAGCCTTTCATCTGGCCAAGGACAAGGCAACCATGCTCCCCAAAGACTCGCCCACCCTTACTACAAAATTGGTATGATTTCTCTTCATTTGTAGCCTTTCCCCAAGTGATAAATTTATGATTTAAATACGCTCAAATAGTCTTTTAGAAAATGCGTTGAAGTCTACCACCCCCTTTTGTTGTATCGAGGCCTAGAGTAGAATTAATGAGAGAATTTAAGTTGCATTAATAGCTAAGTAGGAATTATAGCAGACCAAAATTTGGAAATTTTTAATTTTTAAACATCGTAAATTGCACAATTCAAGTAATGTCAACAACAAATCATGCAATATTTGATTCATCAGATAACATTTCAAAGAGCTCCATCTGCCAATTGTGTTTAATTATCCCCCACTGAGCAAGTGCCAGAAAAACAGGTTGAGTCATGTGTTCTTATCTGCTCCTCTTTTTACTCCACAAACACATGACACATAGTATTTTAAACAAAGCAATTTACGAAGCTGGATAATGAAGATGAGAGCCAACCTGAACACTGGAGGAAAATCAATGAGAGAATTTGCTCTAAAACTCATACCTCATGTATCTGCATTCTAAAGGTTTTTTAAAAAAATTGCTTTGAATTAGCTATTGTAGAATTTCTTTGCTGCTGCAACTACCCAGGGAGGTGGTACAGCTTAGTGGTTAATTAAACTCTAATGTCACATTTCATTCATTCATTCATTCATTCAACAGATCCACATTGAGGGCCTACAATGGGCCAGGCGCTGTTCTAGGCACTTAGAATACAGCAGTGGAGAAGACAGACAGAAATACCTGGACTTATGTTTTTGCAGTAGAAGCCAGATGATAAACTATCAGCACAGTAAGTAAATTACACAGCATGTTAGAAAGTGATATATTATGACCAAAAAAATATAGACCTGAGTGAAGAGGATCAGCAGGAAGGCGGCCATGGTAAATAGGGTGTTCATGGTTGGTCTCACTGCAGAGGGGACATCTGCACTGAGACTGGAAGAAGGTAAGAAAGTTACCCGTGCAGACAGCTGGGGTAAGTATGGTAGCAGCAGGAGGAAAAGCCCGTGCAAAGGCTCTGTGGCGGGACCCTGCCTGCTGTCATGGAGGAAATGCAGGAAGGTCCACGTTTCTGGCACAGAGTAAACAACAAAAGAAGAGTAGGAAATGAGGTCTGAAAGGGAACAGACTCCGAATCAGGTCAGAGCCTTGTCCCCCACTATAAGGGTTTTGACATTTGTTTACTCTGAAAAAAAAAAAAAAAAAAAAAAAAAGAAAGCCACTGAGGGCTCTGAACAATAGGACCCGGTTTGTTTCAGAGGGATCACTCTTGCTGCAGTGTTGAGAGTAGACAGTAGGGGGCAAAAGTGAAGCAGGAGCACAGCTGGGGAAGCCACGGAAAATACAGGTGAGCGATGAGAGTGGCAGCGGCAGAGGCGGTGAGAACCGGTCCAATGCTGGTGATGTTTTGAAGACAGAGCCAATAGGCTTCCTGGATGGACTGGGCTGGAGTGTGAGAAAAGAGAAGTGCCCTGGATAACACTATGTCAGGAGTGGCTGCCAACTGAGACAGAAGAGTGTGCTGGGGACAGGTTTGGGAGAAGATAATTAATTCCTTTTGGCCTGTTAAGTCTCGCTTGAGTCTCAGCTCTATTACTAACTAGCTTTGTGACCTTGGGCAAGTTATTCAACCTCTTTGAACCTTCATTTTCTCACCACAAACTAGGATAATGATACCTAATGATTAAGGCTGATATATGAATTTCAATAAAATGTATGTAAAGCACTTAGTGCAGAGCTAGGTATACAGTAAGCACTCCATAAATGGTGATTACTGCTGCATTTTCCCTCATCAAAATCACCAAGAGGTTATACAGACCAATTTATTGACTGAGCACCTGGGACTAAGCTCCTGAGGCTTGATGACCACCAAGTTCATGTTTGAAGCCTACGATGTACAGGGCCCTCGGGACCAGTGCTGGGGACAGATCTATGCATGTTAGTGATGCACGTCACTCTTACGGGACACCAGTGGAAGAGGTCCACGCAAAGGGCTCTGTGAGGACTGCTTTCCTACAATTCCTTTGGAGATTTTACAAAAAAGATGTTCCCCAGATTAGTAGCACAAGATATTGCGTTAACATCCTGTCCCACAAAGTGTGTGAAAGGAGGGATTTTCCTCTCAGAAGTTACTGAGTCTTGACAGCACTGAAACTGCCACTTGCCAAGTTCAGAGTATGAGGAAAGAAATGTAAAGATATTTGAAGTTATTAATAGGTCAGCACTTAGTTTTTTCAAAAAAAAATATTCAAAATGTGTTCATTCTGTACCCTAAAATATCCATCGCCTTGAGGCGGGACCTGGGTCAGGGGTATTGCTGACTGAATGCTCTGGGGAAAAAACTTGACACAGAATGTCTCTCTCTCCTCCTACAGGAAGGCAGAGAGAAAGATGCACTAGAGCCAGAAGGCAAAAGCAAAGAGCAAACAGTAGATACAAAATCTGAGTTCTGGCTAGGCATGGGGGCTCACACATGTAATCCCAGCACTTCGGGAGTCCAAGGCAGGTGGATCACTTGAGGTCAGGAGTTTGAGACCAGCCTGGGCAACATGGTGAAACCCTGTCTCTACCAAAAAAAACCACAACAAATTAGCCAGGCATGGAGGTGCGTGCCTGTGGTCCCAGCTACTAGGGAGGCTGAGGTAGGAGAATCACTTAAACCCAGGGTGGGAGAGGTCACAGTGAGCAGAGATTACACCACCATACCTCAGCTTGGGTTACAGAGCGAGACCCCATCTCAAAAGAAAAAACAAGAACAAAAAAACTGGGTTTTGCCAGGCATGACATCCTAGATACCTAGGAGCCTGCGGTGGGTGGACTGGTTGAACCCAGGAGTTCAAGACCAGCCTGGGCAACATAGCAAGACCCAGTCTCAAAAAAAAAAAAAAAAAAAACCAATCTGAGTTCTATCCGGTAAACACTGCTGTGACTTCTGACTGCAATGTCACTTCTATCCCAGGAAATTTTCTCATCTGCAAAATGGAGGTACTCCCCCCTACCTCACAGAATTGAGATGGGGCCATGTTGCTTCATATTAGACCAAAGATTATTCATGATCTTTTTATCTTCCCTTCCCCTCCTCTTTTTTTTTGGGGGGGGGTGCTAAATTTCTCTCTCTAAGAAGAAGAACTTAACACTTCATGAGAATCAGCATGATGGAGTGATAAGAACTAAGAGTGGAGATCAGGTTTGAAATCTTACACACACTCCCTATAACTGTTGGGCAGTCATGAATCTCTTGAGTCTGAGCTTCCTCTTGGCTACTGTTACCTTTTTGGAAATCACTTGGTCTCCACCCTCCCAGTACTTTGCACCAGAGGCAGCTCAGTGGCTGCATTGCCTAACTTCTCAGGAAAGCTCTCTCCCTCCCTTCTTCTGAGTCGGTGAGTCACTTCCTCTTTCTGAATTGAAATCCTAGGTTATTTATATTGTGGAGTAGGGGAGTCAACCACAGAGAGTAAACATTAAAAGAGGGAATTTATCGTCCAAATGGGAAGTGATTAGGGTATGAGTAAGAATCACAGAGAGGCTGGGCCAAGGAAATGTTTAATAAAAAAAAAAAAAAAAATCTTGCTAGAGTTATTGTAGGCCAACCAGGAAAGAAGTAATTACATGAAAAGAAAAACAAATAACAAGTTGAAAATTAAAAAAAAAAAAACTTCAGTGGCAGTAAGCAGGAGACTAAGCAAGTCATATACATACAGGAAGAGAAAAGGGCCACATCAAATTCTGTAACACATACCAACATTGGCCAGGCGCGGTGGCTCACACCTGTAATCCCAACACTTTTGGAGGCCACAAGTGTATCACTTGAGCCCAGGAGTTTGAGACCAGCCTGGGCAACATGGTGAAACCTCGTCTCCATCAAAAATACAAAAAAATTAGCCGGGCATGGTGGCGCACGCCTGTAGTCCCAGCTACTCAGGAGGCTGAGGTGGGAGGATTGCTTGAGCCTGGGAGTTTAAGACTGCAGTGATAGGTGATAATACTACTGCATTCCAGCCTAGGTGACAGGGCAAGACCCTGTCTCAAAAAAAAAAAAAAAAGAAAAAAAAGAAAAGAAAACAAAGAAAGAAAAGAGAAAAGATATCAACATTACTGTGCGTGAGAACACCAACTGAATTTCTCTCTCACATTATGCTCAAACTCAGCAATTATTTCTTTAATTACATAAGATCTGTATCATCATTGCAAAAACGTACCAGTAAAAGTTTCAGTACAGGGGTTTATGCCAGCAAGCCTCTTTGATGTCCCGAAGTCAGAGATCTTGAGAACACCACTGTAGGTATTAATCAACACATTGTCACCCTAGAGAACAGAGGACTTTAATCACAAATGTTATCTTTCTTCAGATACTGTCTATTGTTGACTTGGTAAGTCCAATTTAAAAAAAAAAAAAAAAAGGTGTCCTTACAGCAACCAACAACATAATTCTGTATTCTTCATTAATAGTTTATCTCAATAGTGAATTCTTGACATTGTTTTTTGTTTACATATTATCAGTTTGAGACCAACCGCCTTTACAAAAATTGCAACAGTGAGAAAATTATGACAGTAAAAGAGAACTGATCTAACCACCACCATCTTGCCTTAAATTTCCAAACTGCCCTTGGTCATTCCAGGGTGTAGACCAAGCTCACTTGGAGAAATTTAATTTATAATTTATAGTTTAGATGATAATAGCCCTTCCCCAAAACTAAACCATCTTTGTAAAACTAATGAAAGGCCACCAGGTTAAGAGGATGAGAGGGGCCTAAAGTCCACTAAGATGTAGGCATAGCCAAATGATTATCAGCCCACTATTCTGGGGGGGTCACAAGATTTGCAAATTCTCCAATTGTTCCTATAATTGACATCACCATTGTAGAACTGAAGACTGGCCTTCTGAGATGTCTTTACAGGCTTCTCCATTTCTGACTATCAGATGGCATCACCCAGACCTGTGACTCTGGACTCAGCCAGGCCTGTGGCCCCCACCCAGAACTAGACTCAACACACAAGAACTATTTTCCACACCTCTATAATTGCATCCCCAACCACCCAGACCCTAGCCCCCTGCTCACCAAACCATCTTTGAAAAACCTTAGCCTCTAAATTTTTGGAGAGGCTGATTTGAATAATCATAAAATCCAATATCTTGTTTGGCCATCTCTATATGTATTAAACTCTCAGTTGCAATTCTTACGTCTTGAGAAATCAGCTCTCTGGTCAGTGGGCAACATGAACTCATTAGGTGGTTATAAGTTCTTCATAATCTGCTACTCAGATCACAAGATCAAATATGATTCCTAACTGGTTAGAGCTTGTTGCTATTTACAGATATATAATGATGTATGTATAATTAAATTATGATTTTCATAACTTTCCAGTTACTTTATTTTCTTTTCTATGTTTCTTTACTTCTTTTCGTGGAATATGTAGAGACATGATAGATAAATGGGAATTTTGGTTGATTTTAGGGTAGTAATATTAACTTGTTTTCAACAGTCCAGACTTTGTAAAAAATGTATTAGTTCTGAATTTTCTTTTTAAAAAGAGAACATAAAGTTATTATTTTAGCTTATTTTAGAGAATCTATACCTTATAATTATAGTTCAATCAATGAATATGTGATACTTGTGAGAAAAGGGAATTTTTTTTTCTTCTAACCATTCATTTATTGATTCAATAAGTATTTACTGAGTAGCTACTATGGGCAAAGATACAAAGATTAACCAGCCTGTAAGTTCCTCAGGACCAGGGGCCATCTCCTGTTTAACTTTAGACAGCTGCATCCCACACCACAGAGTTCCTAGGAAACATTGTGTAGTGGGAGCACAATCTTGTTGGCTGAACGCAGTTAAGCAGTTTGTTCTTTGAGCAAAAGCATTAAGACATGAACATAAAGAACTGATTCAGGGGTAAACGATTTCTTATATTTCTGCTGTTTCTAAGATTTACTTATTCACCATTCTAAATTAATACTCATAACACAATATGACTTTTGCAAGTAAAATAATAACCCAGCAAAGAAAGAACTCATGAAAATGAATGCTGGTGCACCTTACCTTTATGTCGCGGTGAACTATCTGATTGTCGTGGAGATATTTTAATCCTTCCAGTATTTGCTTTGTATAAAAGCCAATTGTTTGCTCATTATCTTTTAATGGACCCCATTTGGAACGAAGGAGAGCAGAAAGACTTCCTGTAAAGTAGGGATAAATAGTAAATAAATCCTCATTCAAGTGAGCTCTTTAAAGCATATTAATAATGTAACAGTAATTTAAGCTAACATTCATTGGTTCTTCACAGTGGCCCAGGAGCTGTACTAGACATTGGGCTCAAACATGAATTTGCAAATATCCCTACTCTAAAGATGATTGCTATCAAATATGTCTAAGTAAAAGGCCAATGTCTACTGCTAACTTTAATTCAAGTCATGATGATTGATACTGAAATGGTTTCCATATTTATGTATTGTCTCTGTGAAATTATATAATTCACTTGTAAAGCTTCTGGAACTTTAAATTATTTAAGCCTTATTATTATTTAAGGAATGTGACTTTGTGGCCTGAGTCATGTAGCATTCAGTTGTAACTTCTGATTCTGCGATTATAGGCTAAATCTCTTCTGCATTTTTGTCCTGTAAATGATTGGGAAAGACTGAATGGTGCCAAAGAAAAGATCCCTTGAGACCATTACCCCTCCTTATGGAATATTAAAATAACCTGCCTTGGAATATAAAGCTGTAACCACTGAAATGCAATGACCTTGTGTAGAAGATGTTGCCACCCTGTTAGTCTTCGGCCTATGTAAGTGAAACATGAACTTCCTCACTTTGGAACACTGGCCCATTCTTTTGGAGTCTGTGTTTCCTGGGTGGCTATCCTCAAGCTTTGCACCAGAATAAACTCTATACATTAGGATATTTTCTAAATCTCATTATTTATGGTTGACATCTCCTAACAAACTGGAGGTAATGTCACATGTCCAATTTTTCTCTCAGTTTAGACAGATGAAGACCTGTACTCTAGTAAATCCCATTCAAGTTGACTCCCCTTCAAGGCTCTAAAAATTCACACTTTTTAAAGAAAGAAATATCTCTTACCTCCAGGGACCTGCTCCATGAAGATTTTAATGAAACCATTCTCACTGAAAGAGCCCAGATACTGGACAATATTTTTGTGCTTCAGGTGCTTATGCAATGCTATTTCTTCATGCAGGGGCTGAGAGTATCTAAAAGACATGCAATTGTCAATGAGTTAATTATGTAGCCAGACTTTACTGTATAAATTTAAACAATACAAATGGAAAATGTCAGCCAAATATATGTCCATATGTGAAACCAAAATGACCGTTTAAGGCCTTTATTTCTCCTAAGGTAAATTCTATGAGGTTGAAGGTGTGGTAGGATCTGAGGGGAAATGTGTCAGGTACTAAGCCAGTTGTATACGTTAATTCATTTCCATGAGAAGGTAGTGTTGGTATGCTCATTTTACAGATGAGGAAACTGATTCACAGAGAGGATGACTGACTTGCCCAAGATCCCAAAGCTAGTAAGTGACAGAGCTAAGATTCAAACCCAGGAGAACTGAAATCGTCCACACAGTTTACTCTCCATATTAACATATTAACATTAACATGACTTTCTATTCCACTGGCCTCATCAACACAACTTTATTATTGACTATGAAACTTTACTATCACAATTTACTAATGATCAGGAGACTCTTGCCCAGGAAGACAAAACTTGCAAATAACTTTAATGTACATTCCAGAACTTCCTGAAAGGCCCGTCAATTCTTCAACAGCAAACATAAAACCACTCACAGGTCAAATCTCTTTGAGTCCCTTGCATCAAAATCTTCACCTTACTGTGTCCACTAATTCTATTATATCATGATTTTTACCTAATCCTCATGAAGGCTCCACATTGAAAGTGTGACTTCAAAATTATGTACTTGATATATGTTGCTGATTCAAATTATGAAAGTTATTTTATATTTCTGGAGCAGAACACCACTTTTGATGATTACTGGAAGTACTGTAAAGCTTTATAGACTCTTAACCACCCTGAATTTAATGTAGTCCTAATGTAATTATTATACTGCTTGCCAAAGAACATAATTTAAGCAAATTGAGTTTTAAAAATCAAATTGGCTTTTATTCATGATTCATGAGCCAGGCAGTATCCAATCCAAATAGGAGGTCCACTGGGCATGGCAAAACAGTGGGTTTTCTTTTGTAAGGTAGCTTGAGCAGGAACAAAAACAACACAGAGCAAAAGCCAAGTGGTTAATGTTAGGTTAGTTCAGGTTATTTCCCTTGCAGGGGTTAAAGCAGAGGGGACTTCCTTATCATGCCAGCTCAGGTTGGCTGGATGCCTTTTGATCAGTCCCTGTGACTCTGTTTTGTTTTTGTTTTTTGAAAATTGGCCTGTTTGAGAATTTGGCTATCATCTCTCTCCTGATTTTTCAGAAGGCCAGATCTTACAAGTAAACTGCTTAGTTTTGGTTTGGTGATGTGGAACCCTAGCATGGTTCCACAGGTTGGTCTGTTGGAGCATAGTGCAGGAGCTCAGTCCAAATCTGTAGCCTCAAATTTTACTTAAGAGCTCAGTCCAAATCTGTAGCCTCAAATTTTACTTAAGAAGCTAAATATTGTAGGGTGTCACCAACAATAAATACAGACTCAAAGGAATTCCTCTCTCTCTCTCTCTATATATATATAATCTAAATCGAATATATATATCTCCTATAATAGAGGCTACCAGTGTGAAATACACTAATAATTCACATTAGTGCAAACCTGATGTCTCACATTTGCTTCAGTCCTACATGTAGGAAATCCTTAGATCTTACACTGACAAATCCATTGGTTAATATTGAATAATGCTATTTCAATAAGCTTTTTAGAGTAAGTGCTATGGCTAAAGCAATTAGTTTATAAAAATTTAAATTCGCTTAATTTAAATTAATTTTTATTATCTGTGTAATATTTCCAGAAAGCAGCCAATAGCAATAAAAACAACAAAATACTTGCATTTTAGATCGATTATTCTTTTTTTCTTTAGAATTGCTTTAGGAACTATGAAGGGCAGTTATTAAAATGAGCACTTTAATAGTATACCAGTTAGAGATAGCAACAACATTTTGATAATTGCTTGAGTGAGATAACACCAGAAATACCAATATACAGTGTTACCAATAAGGTATTTAGGTAATGACTCTCAACTATAAGGGTATTTACAAGTTGCTTCTTCCATGAGGGTTAAAACACTTTGATGTTAGTTCATACCTGATCTTTTTTTTTTTTTTTTGGAGATGGAGTTTCACTCTTGTCGCCCAGGCTGGGATGCGATGGCGTGATCTCGGCTCACTGCAACCTCTGCCTCCCGAGTTCAAGCGATTCTCCTACCTCAGCCTCCCAAGTAGCTGGGATTACAGGCGCCTGCCACCACACCTGGCTAATTTTTGCATTTTTAGTAGAAATGGAGTTTCAACATGTTGGCCAGGCTAGTCTCGAACTCCTGACCACAGGTGATCTGCCCACCTCAGCCTCCCAAAGGGCTGGGATTACAGGTGTTGAGTCAACAAACCTGGCTCACAACTGCTATTGATATGGATTAGTAGCAAATACTGTGCCTCTGTATTCTACAGAGTTAAGAGATAAAGAAAAATCTGAAACAACCAACTCACTCAGATGATGATGATGATGATGATGATGATTATTTAAGACAGGGTCTCTCTCTGTCACCCAGGCTGGAATGCAGTGGCACGATTACAGCTCACTGAACCCTCAGCCTCCCAGGCTCAAGCAATGCTCCCATTTCAGCCTCCCGAGTAGCTGTGACTACAGGTGTGCACCACCATGCCCAGCTAATATTTGTATTTTTTGTTTCACCATGTGGCCCAGGCTAATCTCAAACTCCTGAGTTCAAGTGATCTGCCAGCCTTAGCCTCCCAAAGTGCTGAGATTACAGGCATGCACCACCATACTGGGCCCTCAGTTAATTATTCATCATAAGGCTCCCACCTTCTGATTCTCTACTGAAAATCAAAACATTAATGCTTAAACTTAAGATCCTGGAGAAGCAATATCCTTACCTTATTACTTAAACTAAGAAGATAGGTCAAAATTTGCAATAATGGTCAGAATCCTTAACCTAGCTAAGGACAAGTACTCTTCTCCAATATAGAAAATATTACAAACACCCAGCATTTTCACTAAGTGTAAGTGCCAAGCATTAAACAAGGATGGAATTATAATTTGTTCACATCAACAAATTAGTCTTGTCTATGAGAATTATAAGAAAATCATATTTCTTCTCAATTACCTGTAACAAGGGAAAGAAGAAATGGCCTAGATAATCAGAGATACTTATATATTTGGTTTTGACAAAACTATTAATCCATAGGTATCTCCAGACACTCCCTTTGAGTCAAATCCCCATTGCTAACCATCTAGACCAGTGGTTGCCAACATTAACTGGATATTTACATTTCCTAAAGGGCTTCTAATTTCCAGGACCACCCTAGGATTTTTGGAAGTAGAGCTTGAGCATCAGTATTTTTAAAATACTGTTGTCTCTCATATACAGCTGGGTGAAAAATGACATATAAATAACCAGTCCATGGCAGGGTGCAGTGGTTCACTCCTGTAATCCCAGCACTTTGGGAGGCCAAGGTGGGCAGATCACTTGAGGTCAGGAGTTCAAGACCAGCCTGTCCACATGGTGAAACCCTGTCTCTACTAAAAAAATATAAAAAGTAGCTGGGCGTAGTGGCGGATGCCTGTAATCCCAGTTACTTGGGAGGCTGAGGCAGAAGAATCACTTGAACCCAGGAGGCGGAGGTTGCAGTGAGCCAAGATTACACCACTGCACCCCAGCCTGGGCGACAGAACGAAACTCCATCTCAAAAATAAAATAAATAAAATAAAATAAAAATAACCAGTTCAGGATATGTAGAATATCAGAAGACAAAGTCAACCTGAGATTAACAACTAGTTGGGGGTAGATGATGAGAGCATACTAAATCTACCTCTTCTCTCTTACAACCACTTTGTAATTTGTTGATTACACTTTGTTGATTCTCTAACAAAGTGGTTTTAGAACACGAAGGAAACAGAAGAGAAATTATTTCCGTTGCTCTGATCCTTCTTTACAGATGGTAGTTTAGTGTACAGAGGTTGTATCATGCATTATTCACATCACACTACTTTTGTAATTATCCTTTGTAACTCTAACTGCTATCTTTTTCAACAGAAAGTCCACATCCCTTCAGGTCACATGGATAGAAACAACTTTGGTTGCTGTATCTTCACAATAATAGACTTGTCAGCAATCTCTTTATATTGTTAATAAGAAGATGCCCTGCACCAGCTGTTCAAGGTAAGGGCTTATCAGGCACAAATCACATATACCAACTGCATTGTTACAGAACAGGAGCTGAAACATCTTGTTGGTATTGGTGTGCTTTGTGTGTGTATAGCAGCATTTGAATAAACTTAAACTACAGGATGATTTTAAAATGAGTTTCTTCCAAGTGGCCACCTAAATCCATCAGGAGGGGAAAAGAGAGGAGCTGTGGCTAAAGGTTAGTGAATTTGGCTGCAGCAATTTGATAGCGATGACCTCGTTAAATTTCATATTGTTTCAAATCTATACTATCTATATATATGATATACTATCTATATATATGATCCTTGAGAACCTGTAGGACTAAAAGAAAAATTTTAAGGTGACAACTTTATATATATTACCTAGGTATTTAATGAGTAATTTCTACTACGGTTTCATAAGAATCCATAATCACGTCTCATGAATTAACTTAAGAGGAAACGCTGGAACACCACCAAACAAATATGAAATTGAATGAAACTACACACGCGGCAGGCAGCAACAGCTGTTTGCTTACCTAATATCTATTCCTCCCTCTTTCTATGATTTTGTTTGGAGATACAAATGGCTGGCTAAAAAGCCGGAGTTCCTAGTTCCTTGTAGGTAGGGGTAGGCATTTTGGGCGAGTGCAACAGAGGGGAAAGTATACTGGGCAGTTCTGGGAAGCTCTGTTTTCCTTTTCCTTCTGGAATGACATATGGAGCCTGGAGGCAGCGTGAAAGTTACGCACTAAGGATAAACAGCTGGGATCGGGCACAGTGCTTGCATGGGATGGGGTGTCTTTTTCAGTTTGGGGTAGTCAGAGAAGACCTCTCTGAGGGCTTGACATTTGAATTAAAGCTTAAATGATGAAAATGAGGCAATCCTGCCAAGGTCTGGGTTGATCTTGGTATGCCCGATAGAGAGACACCAATGTAGCTGGAGTGGAGGTGAGGCCACAGAGGAAGCAGATCGCCTGTGGCCTTGTGATTCAAAGTAAGGGTTCTGGGTTTCATGCTAGTTGCAATAAGAATCCACTGAAGGGTTTTAGGCAGTAGTGACATGATGTGATTTTTCAAAATAGATGTTATTTTTTAGAGCAGTTTGTAAGTTCACAGAAAAATTTGAGAGGGAGGTACAGAGATTTCCCACACACTCCTGGTTCCCAAACATGCACAGTCTCCCCCATTATCAACATTCCCTACCAGAGTAGTCCATTTGTTACAACTGATGGACCTTCACTGACACATCATTATCACTGCATGATTTGATTTTAACTTCAGAAAGACCTCTGTGATTCCTCAAAGAAGGATGGACTAGGAGTGGAGGAAAGAATGAAAGAGACCAATTACGAGGTGATTGCAGAGACTAGAAGGGAGTCCAGGCGAGAGGCCTGAAGGCTTAGATTAGAGGTGCAGCTGTGGTGATCGGAAAGCGTAGAGAGATTCAGAATATATTGCAGGGGCTGATACAACAAACAGTACGACCTACTGATGGAGCAGATGTGGAGTGCAAGAGAAAGAGAGGAATCCAAATGAATCCTGGAGGTTAGCCTGAGCAGCTGGATGGATGGGGAGACAGTAACTGATGACACAAGGAGTACTTTAGGGAACGTACATTTGGGAATAAAAATCGGGTTCACAGCTGGGCGCAGCGGCTCAACGCCTGTAATCCCAGCACTTTGGGAGGCTGAGGTGGGCAGATCACTTGAGGGCAGGAGTTCGAGACCAGCCTGGCCAACACAGTGAAACTCCATCTCCACTAAAAACACAAAAATTAGCTGGGCATGGTGGCGCAGGCCTGTAATCCCAGCTACTTGGGAGGCTGAAGCATAAGAATTGCTTGAACTCGGGAGGTAGAGGTTGCAGTGAGCTGAGATGGGGCCACCACACTCCAGCCTGAATGACAGAGTGAGTCTCTGTCTTAAAAAAAATAAGTAAATAAAAATAAAATCTGGGTTCGCAACTGGGTAATGTACTGACTACTTAGGTATATTTGATGGACTCATTTGTACTCCAAACCTAAGCGACACACAATATTCTTTTGTAACAAACCTGCACATGTACCCCGATTCTAAAATAAAAGTTAAGAAAGGAAAAAAATCCAGGTTCGGTTTTGGTCATGTTAACCTTGAGATGCCTTTGAGATCTGTAATTGAAGATGTGGGGTAGACAGGTAACCTGGGGAGCTCAGGGGTGGATCCTTCCTAAGGAAGGCTGGTCACGTGGCCTAAGACCACGGCCACAGAACGTGGACTCAAGGGCAGCCAGAATCAGCCCATGATGTAGCCCAGCATTAAAGCCTGGCCAAATATGGATAATAATAACCATCTATTAAATAACCAAATTCTCTCTCTTTCAGACTTTGAATACACAACACACACAACTGTGTATCATACACTACAACTGTGTTTCACTAATTATAGGAGCACTGCCTTACAGAGAGATGGAAGGGAAGCCCTAAGGCAGCAGAAATCGTAAGGTTGAGAGAAGACAGAATTATTAGTTGGAGAAATAAACCATAAGGCAGAGCACAAGAGCAGTGAGCAACAGATAATCCTATCACCAGAGTGCTTCAGTTTCCTGAACAATATTTTTGTTTCTAAAACAGATTCCATCTTTCACAAGGCCTCACTACGTGAGGTTCAACTCATTTCTTCAAGTATAGGTTGGTGCAAAAATAACTGCAGTTTTTGCCATTACTTTTAATGGCAAAAATGTATACATTATACATTTTGTAGTTGTCACACAGTTCTTGGATATTGTCCCAGTTTTTTTTGTCTTTTTTCTCTTTGCTTTTTTAATTTTGAAAGTTTCTACTGATATATTCCCAAACTCAGAGATTCTTTAACTGTGTCCAGTCTACTAACACACCATCAAAGCCATTCTTCACTTCTATTACTGTTTTTGATCTCCAGCATTTTTGAAAATTATTCCTAGGATTTCCATCTCTGAGTTTACATTACCATCTGCTCCTGCACAATCTCTACTTTTTCATGAGAGCCCTAAGCGTGTGAATACGATTCACAATCTGATAACTCTAATATCCCGCCATAGCTGGTTCAGGTTCTGACATTTGCTATGTTGCTTAAATTGTGTTTTTTGTCTTTCAGTATGCCTTATAGTTTTCTATAGAAAGGTGGACCTGATGTCCTAGGTGAAAGCACTGCAGTAAATAGGCCTTTAGTGGTATGGTGGGAAGCAGTCAGGCAGGAGAAGAGTTCTATAGGTCTATGATTAGGTCTCAGTCTTTTAGTAAGTCTGTGCCCCTGGGCTGGGAATTTTACAAGTGCTTCTTAGCTTTAGCCCCCTTAGATGAGACAGGAAAGCTGGAGTTGGGCTAAATTTGGTACTCCCCTTCCCCCAGTTTGGTGAGGCTCTGGTAAAATAGAGTCTCTTGTGGACAGACCTTGTTAAGAACAGAATGCTCTAGCGTATTTTAAAATGGTGACTTTTCCTTTCTTGCTACCAGAAGCACAATGGGATTTTTTTAATTTCAGGTCTCTGTGAGGACCTGGTAAAGCTCCAAAACTCATGAAAGTGTGACCCTCACCCCCAGCCCCCAGTGACCGGGTCCCGCTGGAGTTTTTCACTCAGACTTCACAGTGGACCTCTAGAGATTTGTTAGTTACAGTTCAGTTTTCCTACCCCCGCACTGGTTCCCACAGAGGTTTCTGATCATGGATTTCTGCTCAGTAAGTTAGAGTCTCTCACTTCGCCAGTCTCTCCAATTTCAGGGGCAGCTGCCTGCCTTGCAACTTCACGGACAAATCCAACAAGAGCCATTCATTTCAGTCTGTTCAGCTTTCCACTTGTTAAGATAGAATGACAATTTCCAAGCTCCTCACATGCCCGATTGGAACCTAGAACTGGTTCTAACCTAAACCATTTCTGATAGTGCTTATTCCCCATCTATTCATATAATACATCCACCTTTATCCAAGACAACCTGAGCTCAGCACACACAGGGCCATTCTCTTTTCTAGTCTCTGAAAGCCCCGTTCTTCCCCACCAGTCTGGAACTTCAAACACTGAATGATGCAGCAGCTAAACCTCAGAAGGAGCTAATTGACTCAATGAAGTTTTCAGGGTTTCATTCATTAGAATATCATCAATATTTTCTAAAATACTATGAACAACCCAAAGTACCATAGAACAGCTTTTAGTAGCCACAATTACTGTACCTGCTGTCTCTCTCTGGGATTTCCTTAATAGCAATTCTGACTTGGTTGCTCAAGTCCCGACCTGCGTAGACTATCCCGTAAGTGCCTTTTCCTAAAACGACTCTGTCACCATTTTCATCATATTCATAGTCATACTACAAAAGGAAAAATGGGGAGAAAAGATTGAAACATTAGTTCATTCTACAGTTCAAACATCGATTTTTTTTCCAAGAGCATTATTCTTTATCTTATCAGATGGCATTAACAGGCCAAAGTTCTAAGAAGCAGCTTCAAGGATGGACAAATAAATGCTCCCAACATAAAGCAGATATTGTGTTTATGTTTTCACAACTGTTACAAATACAGTGGGGATTACATAGTTAACTTCACAGAAGTGCTTCTCCAAAAGCCATGTGGATTCTTTTACCCACTCAGTCCTGTTTTTCATTGATTCTGGAGATCAATGAAACAGTGCATAACCAGAATGAACATCTATCAGTGTCTATCACATCTAATAAATCATCCTTTTGTTATTCAGCTTTTGATGCTGTTAAAGCATTTCACACTGCCAGGGGAATAAAACCACTGAAAGGCTTTGGGTAAGAAGAAAATTTTGACATCTTACCAGCTGCCGATGATAAAGTCAGGATTGTTTTATTTCACGCTACCCCCCACGCCCCAAGACCCAGAAACATTTTTTTAAATGAAAAATAGAGGAAAATGTTTATCTCTGATGTAGAAAGGAAATATCTATATCTCTAAACTGCAGACTGTCAAGTGTGTCAGCCAAATATGGAAAACTGGATCTACAGAAAGGATTCAGTAGAGACCTCCTCAGATCTAGAGGCATCACCCCAAAGCCACATCCTTTGTGTTGGACTGAAGTAAAGGATTTAGGGCCATCACATGATCAAGGCATGTCCCTGTAGAAACCCAGCACAAAACTACAGGCCCCTGGGAAAGAACATTAGAACAAGCTTTTCACATAGTCTACATTTTGCTGGAGTTTAAAACTGGCAGTCCATAGTTAGATTCAACTCACAGCAGGGTCTAAGTTGGCCATTAAAAAAAATTTTTTCTGGCCAGATGCGGTGGCTCATGCCTCTCATTCTAGCACTTTGGGAGGCTGAGGCAGGTGCATCACCTGAGGTCAGGAGTTTGAGACCAGCCTAGACAACATGGCAAAACCTCGTCTCTACTGAAAATACAAAAATTAGCCGGGTGCAATGCTGTATGCCTGTAATCCCAACTACTCAGGAGGCTGAGGCAGGAGAATTGGTTGAACCTGGGAGATGGAGGTTGCAGTGAGCTGAGATGGCAACACTGCACTCCAGCCTGGGCAACAGAGCAAGACTCTATCTCAAAGGAAAAAAAAAAATGATTTCTAACATGTATAAGTCAACAAAATTAACGTTAATACCGATGAGTAATCTAAGAAGAGGGCAATGATCATGAGTTTTTATGCTCTTTAACAACATAGCCTTGAAATATATAAAGCAGAGTTGATACAATTTCAGAGAAAAATACACAAATATCAACCACAATAGATTTTAACAGAACTCTTTTAGAAAGGAATATATCTGGCACACAGATTTTAAAATAGAGAATCTAATGGCACAATAAACAAGCCTGATATAACATCTACAGAGAGAGCTCTGTACCCAGATACAGATTCCTTTCATGCATATATGAAAAATATATAATTGATCACATATTAGACAACAAAGAAAAATTTCAACAAATTCCAAAGAACTGATATCATAAAGATCATGATCTCTGAGCACAGAATACTAAAAATAAGACAGCCAAAAGTATATTTTACTTTACTTTAAAATAACCAATGGGTTAAAAAGGAAATGACCATGGGAATTACACAATCATTTTTCATATGAGAAGAAAAGCATTATTTATCAAATTCCATAGATATGGAGTTAGGTAGATGAAAAATTTCATGATATTAAAAAAAATACATTAGAAAATAAAAATTTAACACGAATAAATTTAACGGTCAAGTCAAGGAAACAGAAAAAGAATAACATATTGCTACCAACACAGTAGAAGAGAGAGGCTCTGGATTTGGCAAGATGGTAGACCAGATACCTAAGAAGCTTCCTGCTAAAAACACATAGGTAAAATAAAACAGATACACTTTTAAATGTCTAGCTGGGCTTACTAAAGAGTAAAGGTGATTGCAGAAGCTAGAAATGAAGAGGAAAGGAATACTAGCAGGTAATCACAAGAACTCCTGAAGCCCAAAAGGTAGGGATGAAGGCAGGATTTTCAGTTTCATTAATCTAGGGCAGGAGTTCATGCTCGTTTTTTGGTAAAAGGTCAGGTAGTGAATGTTTTAGCTTTGAGAGCCATATAGTCTTTGTAGCAACTACTCAATCCTGCCATTGTGATGTGAAAGCAGCCCAGCTGATACATAAACAAATGGACATGCTTATGTTCCAATAAGGCTTTATTTACCAAGATTAACAGTGAGCTGGACTTGATCCTAGGGCTATTGCTTGCTGATCTCTCATGTGGGGCTTCGGTTTTAATGCCCAGGAGGTGACAGGAAGTATGGCCTAGTGCCTATGCCAGACAAACAGCAGAAACACACAAAACCAGGCCCCTGATGAAAAGGTAGATTAGAAAAGTCAGCCCACTACACTGTGAAACAAAAAGAAAGCTGGTTTGTCTCAAGACTGAGCTCTGGAGGAGCAAAAATAGGTCTTCTCTAAACACTTCCAACCATAGCTGATCCTGGCTGTTTGAACTTCAAATTAACACTTATTGTAATACTCATAATTGCTCTTGAGCCTGGGACATCCCTGGAGTGCCTGGCAGAAACAAAGGAAAAACATTTTAATGGTAGACCCCTTGAAGTTTGCCATGCAGAATTCTTACTGATAATGCACCACTAAAGTTGAATTCACAATCAAAAAATATAAATTATGTAAAGAAACAATTCAACATCAGTGAAAACATATATGACAAATCCCAATCCTCAAGACTTTATTAAGTCAGAAATGATAGAATATAGTTATAAAATATGTACGTTTAACATAAAGACATAAAATATTTAAAAATGAGAAGATGAGTTCTTCTAAAAAAGGCCAGACTTGAAAGAAAATTGAATACAACTTCCAGAAATTCAGCCCTAAATAGGAAAAATAAAAACAAATTCACTCAGATATGATATAGGGCAACTACAAAATATGAAAGACAAAAAGATCATAAAAGGGCACATTACCTACAAAGGGAGCTCATCAGATCACTCTGCAAACTCTTGGGTACACATGCATGACTCGAGAGGATGGGGCTGGGGTGGAGCATGTCCCTAACAGCTCCAGGTTATTTGTTTCCAACAGGTTTCCAAGCCCTTATAGAAGGGGGTCAGTTGGTGTCTTCTGGGGAAAATTATGTCTAATACAATGCTAGGGTTGGAGTGAGCACTGGCCTCATTAGCATGAACTCTTCTCTGGCTCAGGACAGAGGCCAAGCTCTGGAAGGGAGATGACTACTTACCCCTTGCCAAGTATCCAGTGGCACATTAGAGAATAGCCCTGTTCTGGCTGCCTAACGTAAAGCTGAAGACTGTCTTGGTCCAGGGCAGATGATCAGGTAGGTGGTCAGAGTGAAGGAACAGGCAGCAGGGATCATTTAGCAACATGCCCTAACTCAGAGTTAAAACTGGGTTCCTGTGAGGAGGCAGGAAGCATAATCCAAATAATGCCACCTGAAGGAGCCCAAGTCTCCACACCCAATTCCTGTGGTCTAGACTTTTGCAATGCTGTGCCTGCCACGCCGGAATTCTACCAGTGGGACCTAGTCAGCAGGAGGTAGGGCAGGGACCATCACTAAAGAAGCTCAACTTTGACAATGTGCCCTCTCAAAGGATTAGAAACCTATACACTGAATCTAGTACCACCACCATTTTATACTACAATGCTTTACAATTTTAAAGGAAAAAAAAAAAAACTTTCCATAACCCACCTCACTTGACTATCATAATATCATAGTAGGTTTCTGATTACTTTCAATTTACAAATGATCAGAATTTTTTTGTTCAGTGAAAATACATCAGAGTTGTGGTTTGAAACCAGCTTGTGAGATTCCAGATTTTGTATCCTTTCCACTACCTATGCGTTAGGGAAACCCTATCATAGAATAAGAGCTTACAGGGTGATGATCATTACTTGTTTCCAAACACCAGTATTATAAAGATATTACAGTATATTGTTAATATAGATTGAACATCCATTTGCTTTTTCAAGCAGACATCTGGTAGCCACTGTCCTCTTAGAATTTTGCTTTTTTCCTTCTCTTACTCCATATTTCAAATTTACTGTCAACTGTTCTCAGATTTTTCTTCTTAAAATCTCACAAATCCATTTTACCTCCTTAATCTCACTGCAATTGCCTCAGAATCTCTGTAGAAGTAGCAGAGAAGCACTTCTCTGCAAAACAAAGTTCAGAGGCCTTTCTCCTCCATGTTGCTCCATTCCCCAATTTATTCTGTACTAAGTTGACAGTGAACTTTCCAAAGTCCAAAGTTCCACGTGAGCTTTCCATGTCAGTGCCACTGCATCTATTTTATTGGCAGTTTGCTACTTTCTGGATGAAATCAAAACTCCTTAGCACAGCATAAATGCCTGCTATGGTCTGAATGTTTGTGTACCTCCCTCTCCAGCACCTTCAAAATCTGTATGTTGAAACCGATTCTCAACGTATTAAGAGTCAGGCCCTTTAGAAGGTGATTAGGTCATGAGGCTAGAGCCCACATGAACGGGATTAGTCCCCTTATAAAAGAGGCTTGAGGGAGCCCGGTTGAGCCTTCAGCCAGGTGAGCACCCACAGAAGGTACCATCTAGAGGAAGTAGGCCCTCACCAGACACTGAATCTGCTGGTGCCTTGATCTTGGATTTCTCAGCCTCTGGAATGGTGAGCAATGCATTTCTGTTGGGTATAAATTACCCAGTCTAAGGCATTTTGTTATAGCAGCCTGGATGGACTAAGACGATGCCCTTCAAGATCTCAGGGCTGCCTCTGTCATCCTCGTCTGGACACTGAGCTCTTTGAGAACTGGGACTTCATCTGTAATTACTCTATCCCTAGTGTTAGCATGTCGCTTGTAGTAGATACTTAGTAATTATTTGTTTAATTAATTAATCAAGTTATAGAAAAATGTGATGAGCACTTTTTAAAAAAAGAGCTAGATCCCAAAACAAAACATTTAGAATCATTATTGGTTTATTCTTGGGTGAAAGCATTTTTCCAACAGATACATTTACAATCTTTTTTTTTTTTTTTTTTTTAAAGAATGTTTCGCTGCCGCCTAGGCCGGAGTGCAGTGGTGCCATCATAGCTCATTGCAGCCTTGAACTCCTGGGTTCAAGCAATCCTCCCACTTCTGCCTTCTCAACAGCTGGGACTTCAGGTGTACACCACTATGTCCAGCTAATTTTTTCTATGTTTTGTAGAGATGTGGTCTTGCTATGTTGCCCAGGCTGGCCCTGGACTCCTGGCCTCAACTGATCCTCCTGCCTTGGCCTCCCAAGCGCTGGGAGTACAGGTGGGAGCCATCATCCTCGGCACTTTTTTTTTTTTTTTTTAAAGAGATGGAGTCTTGCTATATTACCTTGGCTGGTCTCAAAGTCCTGGGCTCAAGTGATCCTCCCAAATAGCTAGGACTCAGGTGTACATCACCAGGTCCAACTCTACAACAGGTATGCTTATATAGAAGAGTGAAGAATACATAAACCTCGATGAGGCTGCTAAAGTTTTCATTTCCCCTAGGAATCTAAGGCATCAGAAGACTATTTTTTTTAAAGATTATGTATTAGATATAGAAGCTGACTCCTGTTGAGCAAAATGGTGATAGTAAAAATGAAAAGGACTTGTAAAAAGAGCAGTGTGATTTAAGTAAAACCATCTCTGTGGGTAATTTGTTTTTCTATCTCCCCTTTCTATTCTGACGAGATATAGATAGAAATTGAAATGGTAGTTTTGAAAGACAGCTGAAAAGACACAAGAGACTGGTTCAGCCTAGAAGGATATAGAATTATCTATGTAATGGCCAGAAATAGTAGAAGAGAGCCTGGACCTCAAACCAAGAAAGGCAAGGTCTCTTAATGACAAATACAGAAAAAAAAAGTGGTGGGGGGCAGGGAAAGGAGGGTTTTAAAAAATAAAAGGTAACATTACATTGCTTATATATTTTACATTCTATTTCTATGGTAATAGGCTAGCAAATCAGGTTGTTGCTAAGGGAAACAAGAATTTCATTCTGAGGCAATCATGAGAATTTTTCTAGAATCATCTCTTTATTGCTGTCTGCCCAGAACAATCTAAACCGGTAGTGGGAAGAGAATCAGTGTAGGAAGACAACACTGACAAGGCCAAACAACGACGTGGTGACTCACTGAGTCCTTGCACTCTCGAGGGAAACCACCACCTTAGAAAAAGCCATGCACTTTCGGCAGGGGCTTAACCACGTTAGGTGAGTAATCACTTCGAAGACTCCAGTGGCAGCTTTGTTAATGTTCAGTCTGTATGACCTTCTTAATATGTAAATGCCAAAATATTAATAACTACTAATAACATTAATAGAATGCCAAAAACACTGCAGGTACAAATATCTACTGTGATGGATCTCTCCTCCCTTAGATCTTTATTCACATCTCTCCTTTATTTATTTATTTATTTATTTAGAGTCTCACTCTGTCGCCCAGGCTGGAGTGCCTGGGTTCAAGCGATTCTCCTGCGTTAGCCTCCAGAGTAGCTGGGAGTACAGGCTCTTGCCACCATGCCCAGCTAATTTTTGTATTTCAGTAAATGATCCACCCGCCTCGGCCTCCCAAAGTGCTGGGATTACAGATGTGAGCCACCACACCCGGCCTACATCTTACCTTCTTAATAAGCCTACCAGGCCTTCCTGTCTAAAATTACACGTCCCTGCTACTCTGTAACTTCCTAAACCCTTCCCTGGTTTATTATTCTCCTTAACCCCAATCACCATCTAACATACTATAGATGGTATTTTACTTATTTGTGTTTATTGTCCGTCTCTCATTAGAAAGTAAGCTCAGTCTACAGCCATACCACTCTGAATGCGTCCAATCTCTTCTGATCTCGGAAGCTAAGCAGAGTTGAACCCGATTAGGACTTAGATGAGAGCATGTAAGCTCAGTGAGAACAGGAATTTTTCTCCATTTTGTTCTCTGCCGTCTCTCCAGCACATAGAATCTATTGAGTGCCTACCACTCAATAGCTGTCCAAAAACTATGTGAGTGCATTAGCAAGATCCACTTGGACCCACTGATGTGGAAGAAGATGATTTTAGGCTGAAAACATCAGAAAAACAGCAGCAGCAGAAAAAAACCTGATCTAAACTTCTTTTGCAGACATAAGCAATGCCTCCTAAAATATAACCTCCAGGAGGTTAATAACCAAAGAGGAGAGATGGACCACTTGCACCTAGAGGAGATGTTGCATAAACAAAACCTTATCAAAACTTTCTGTTCCTCACACTTGTTTCTCATTAGTTCCCCACCATACACTTTCTTAAAGTCCTAACCCTCTTTCTTACTAAGATGATATATAAACACTCAACTGTAGCTGTTTAGGGAGCCAATTCTTTGTGTAAGTCTCTTTCATTGACTTAGCATTGACTACATGAATAAACTTTGGCTAGGCACGGTGGCCCACATCTGTAATCTCAGCACTTTGGGAGACTGAGGCAGGCAGAGTGCTTGATGCCAGCAATTCAAGACCAGCTTAGGCAACATGGTGAAACCCTGTATCTACAAAAAATACAAAAATTAATCAGGTGTGGTGGTGCACACCTGTAGTCCCAGCTACTCAGAAGGCTGAGATGAGAGGATCACTTGAGCCCAAGAGATCAAGGCTGCAATGAGCTGAGATCGCACCACTGCACTCCAGCCTGGGGGACAGAGGGAGATTCTGTTTGAAAAGCAGAACAAAACAAAAGAATCAAGTTTGTCTGTTCTCCTGTTAACTTGTCTTTTGTCAGTTAATTTGCAGGCCCCTGACCATTGAACATAATAAGCTGGCAGAAGAAAAAGGTTTTTCCCTGTTCCCAACAGAATGAATGAATGAATAACAAATTGATACTCCTATCATACAACACTGTAAGTGATGTATTTTCTCAGTCAGGGAAGTAACTGGGTATTCAGTTTCATATCTGTACAAAAATAGAAATAGGATGTTAAAAAAAAGTTTTCTACATGATTCCAAACTGACTGAAATAAATTCTAAACCATAATTACTAAGGTATATGAGGCCAATCATCAGAAAAGAAAACAGTAAGGTCTTTCATCACCCTGCAGATATTTGAGTCAAACAAAAATAATGTCACTTTTTTTTTTTTTTTTTTTTTTTTTTGAGACGGAGTCTCGCTCTGTCGCCCAGGCTGGAGTGCAGTGGCCGGATCTCAGCTCACTGCAAGCTCTGCCTCCCGGGTTCGCGCCATTCTCCTGCCTCAGCCTCCCGAGTAGCTGGGACCACTGGCGCCCGCCACCTCGCCCAGCTAATTTTTTGTATTTTTTAGTAGAGACGGGGTTTCACCGTGTTAGCCAGGATGGTCTCGATCTCCCGACCTCGTGATCCGCCCGTCTCGGCCTCCCAAAGTGCTGTGATTACAGGCTTGAGCCACCGCGCCCGGCCGGGTTTTTCCTTTTTTTTTTAGACAGGGTCTGGCTCTGTCATCAAGGCTGGACTGCAGTGGCGCAATCCTAGCTCACTGCAGCCTTGACCTCTCGGGCTCAAGCAGAGAGGTCCATATGGATTGGAGGCCTTCTCCCATCCATCTCTCTCTCCTCCCAGTTTGAGATATTAGGTTGGTACAAAAGTAATTGTGGTTTTTGCCATTATTGCTACAACCTAATATGAAAACAACTCTGGTGTTGTCACTGCCCAGCTTCAAACCCTTCAGACTGAATCTCTTCTGCTTGGACACCTGGCACCATGCGAACTCATGTGATTAAAAAGGGCATAAAGCCACCATCCTGCCATGGGACATTAACAGTCCAGTCCAGTGCTGGCTACCAGATTACAATGCATTGAGAAGAGCTAGGCCAGAGGATTGGCCAAAATGCTACGAGAATAGAGAAAAGTAAGATGGGGAGTTGAGAAATGATTCAAAAAGAAAAGGACACAGGACCTGGATCTGAAAAAATAAGGCTTTGGTCACTAAGTGGGACTGAGCAGAAAAGCTTGTGAGGTTGGGCATCTGCATCTCAAGCCCAGAGGTCAGAGAAGCATGGCCACCTGGAAAGTGGAAAGGAGGTTGGCCCCGCTGGACCACGGGGTGGAAAGGAAAGGGGAAGCTACAGCTAGAAGGGTGAGAATGTTGTATGGTGCAAATACCTCCTTCTACAAAAAGGAGCATCAGCTGGGCGTGGTGACTGTAATCCCAGCACTTTGGGAGGCCCAAGTGGATGGATCACTTGAGGTCAGGATTCAAAGCCAGCCTGGCCAACATGGTGAAACTCCATCTCTACTAAAAATACAAAAATTAGCTGGGCATTGTGGTACATGCCTGTAGTCCTAGCTACTCAGGAGGCTGAGGAAGAAGAATTGCTTGAACCCAGGAGGCGGAGATTGCAGTGAGCCGAGATTGCACCACTGCTCTCCTGCCTGGGCAACAGAATGCGACTCTGTATCAAAAAACAAAAAGAAGCATCAAAGGTTTTTAATATGGGGAGTCACAGGATTAAATCTGTATGAGAGATTTCTCTGATGATAACAGAGACAAATCATGAGACATGTTAAGCTATGATAGAGGGTGAAGACCTGAGATCAGGGGAGTGACCGAGAAGATGAAATGAAGGGGCTGCAGGAAAGAACAGGCATGAGGGATTAAGAGGGGATTGAGAGGGGTTTCTCAGGAAACTGGCTTGGGTTACTGGGTAGATGCCTCTACTCTTAATGAAGACATGGAAGGCAGGAAGAAGAACAATGGAGACCAAGGCTGGTTAACTCTCATCAATTGTTTGATGATTTCAATATAAATGTATTATAATAATAACATATTAAATTACTTAAGATATGAGTTCATGATCCTTGAGTCAAAAAGCATAGCTTTGAATCAAAAGAAATTGATTTTCTTTCTGTTAAAAGACAGAAAAGTCCTTCTCTGAGAAGTGGTATTGCATTATGTTTGAAATAATCTTGTACAATTTATACAAATCTTGGATATTATTTTAAAAATTAGAGGTAGGAAATGACATTAAAGATCTTCTTGCTCTTGGCCTGGCGCGGTGGCTTACGCCTGTAATCCCACCACTTTGGGAGGCCAAGGCGGGTAGATCACCTGAGGTCAGAAGTTCAAGACCAGCCTGGCCAACATGGTAAAACCGTGTCTCTACTAAAAATACAAAAATTAGCTGGGCATGATAGTGGGCGTCTGTAATCCCAGCTACTCAGGAGGCTGCGGTGGAAGAACTGCTTGAACCCAGGTGGCAGAGGTTGCAGTGAGCCGAGATCATGCCACTGCACTCCAGCCTGGGTGAAGAGCGAGACTCTGTCTCAAAAAAAAAATCATCTTTTCAACTCTAACTTAATGAAGTAATCTTAGCCCAGCAGGAGTATGAACTTTGGGGTTATGAAACTGACTGCTGGCAAAGTCAGAACCAGGGCCCAAGGCTCCTGACCCCAGCCTGGAGTTCTTAGTAGATCCAGCTTGAATCAGAAGGAAGAAGGGGCTGGTGACCCGAAAGAAGCCGAATCCCTCCCACAGTTGTACTGCTTCAAATAAACTTTATTGTTCCAGTCAGAACGAAAAACAGTTCTTGCTTTGGGCTTCTAAGAAGTCTTTCAAATTCTAGGAATTAGTTTCACATTTGTAGTTTATAGACCCACATTAATAGTTACTGTTTGCTGACTGCTGACAACACCCTAAGTGAAGTTAAAAACATGAAGTAGCATTTCCTGACCTTTCCAACATTTTTATTTTGTTCTGGGCCAAGGTAGCCAAAGGCTTCAAGAATAATTGACACATGTATTGAAACAATTCTAATTCTACCTTCAATTGAGGTAAACATCCAAAAATAATTATTCTGCATACAAATCTTAACTATTGTGTTAAGACGATCTCTAAAGTAATTCTTCTTGTTTCCACTGTAAAGAATTGGAAGTGGAGGAATTATTTTTAGTTTGTTATTCATGGGCTGAAGTTTGAGTTCAGTTTGTGGTAATGAAATTAAAGAATTCATTTAAATCAAATATGCAGGATGCTGATAAAATAACTTTAATAAAGAATGTTGAAAACATTTAAGAAATGTAACTAAATACATAATGGAGAGTTATAAGTTATGCAAAAATATATGTTAAGGCTTAATAATTCATATTGGAAAGGTGCCCTGGCTACGAAAGGACATTCAGGGAGAGGGACAACCACGATGGATCTCATCATCCTCCAGTCGAGAGCATCCCTGTAAACATGCATGCATTCACGTTTTGCTAACAGAACACCCACAAAAAACATCAGCAATATCACTAGCTGGCACAATGGCAAACTAAGCCAAGACTCTTGAAGCCAGTCTGCTTGAATCCTTCCTACAGGCTCTAAAGTCCATTGGGAATACTGTAGAAGCCATTCTGGGTCAGAAACTTTACATTAATCTAACGAAATGCAAAGGATAGAAATGTAAGAATGTTTTCTTTTTTTTTTGAGACCAAGTCTCACTCTGTAGCCCAGGCTGGAGTGCCATGGTGCGATCTCAGCTCACTGCAACCTCCACTTCCCAGGTTCAAGCGATTCTCTTGCCTTGGCCTCCTGAGTAGCTGGAACTACAGGTGCACGCCACCATGATCAGCTAAGTAGAGACAGGGTTTCACCATGTTGGCCAGGCTGGTCTCAAACTCCTGGCCTCAAGTGATCCACCGACCTTAGCCTCCTAATGTGCTGGGATTACAGGCATGAGCCACCACACCCGACTTCAGAATGTTTTCTTTTCTTTTTTATTGAGATGAAGTTTTACTCTTGTCACCCAGGCTGGAGTGCAGTGGCATAATCTTGGCTCACTGCAACCTCTGCCTCCCGGGTTCAAGTGATTCTCCTGCCTCAGCCTCCTGAGTAGCTGGGATTACAAGCACCTGCCACCATGCCCAGCTAATTTTTCATATTTTTAGTAGAGACGGGGTTTCGTCATGTTGGCCAGGCTGGTCTCAAACTCTTGACTTCGTGATCCAACCGCCTCGGCCTCCCAAAGTGCTGGGATTACAGGCATGACAGAATGTTTTCTAATGTTAAAATAGAATCTTTGCACTTGCTTGAAAAGGCTGTTGGGAGCACTTTGATGAATCAGAGCAATATGATACAAGCTGTGTTTTGTGAGGTCAGCAGACTGACTAAAACTCTCTGGATATTACTAGGAAGAAACCTTAGCATTTCCCTCCTTCTTCAGTTGGTGAGAGTGTTTCCCAGTGCTTGCACAGAATTGCCTAATTAGGGAGGGTCTCTCACAAAGCTCACCCCATATACTACTGCATCCAGAATAGGGGATCTGGGACTGGGTCCACCTGCTAGCTCTTTGAAAAGTCTTCACCCCTTTCTTCCTTTACATTATAGAAACCTGGGGCTTAGAAAAATCAGCTAGCTAAATTCTAAGGCAATTAAAGCTGTGTTAAGCTATGCATGTGGTTTTTGGAATAGTTCCCAGAGTAGAGCCTGTGAACGGTTGATTCAATCGGTTATAAAGACCAACCTTGTGTAATACAGTTACCACAGCCTGGCTAGGCTATGCATATTTTGGGTAAGAAGCAGTTAATTCCTGAAAGGAGGGTATGAAACAAAGGATAGCTATCTCTGGTTAAAAAAAGAAAAAAAAAAAAGCCAGAAATTTGTAACATTGCAGAAGACTTTATGAATTTTCCAGTCATCCCCTTCATAATTCTGTATTATTGATAGAATCGTTTCATTTTCAATTTCTTTAAGTTTTACCTTGGCAAACTGCTGTGTATCAACTGATGCAAAATTTAACACAGAAACAGAGATAACAAGGTATAATCAAACGAGCCCTGAAGTAGGAGTCAAGAAAGCTAATTCCTAACAATCGCTTGAATAAGAAATAAAAAATTGTAAAATATAAAACATACATAAATAAGAAGTATTATCTATTACTTCTATAGACAGCAAGCTAATGCATAGGAATTTTTTTTTTTCCAAATTAGGTCTGTCATCTTTTTACAACTTTAATGAAAGGGCCTTAGGCTTAACTCCACATATTAAAGCTATACAATTGCTAGATAATCATAGAATTTAATTACAGGCAGAGTTAACAACTGGCTATTATTATAGGCCAGTGTGGTGCTTATCCCTATAATCCCAGCACTCTGGGAGGCCGAAGTGGGAGAACTGCTTGAGCCCAGGAGTTCAAGACCAACCTGGGCAACAAAGTGAACTCCCATCTCCACCAAGAAAAAACCAAAAAAAAAACAACAAACAGTTAGCTGGGTGTGGTGGCATGCCCTGGCTGAAGTGGGAGGATTGCTGAGCCCAGGAGGTCAAGAGGCTACAATGAGCCATGATTGTGCCACTGCACTCCAACTCCAGCCTGGGCAACAGAGCAAGAGCTGGTCTCAAAAAACAAACCATTGATTATATTAAAAGTTTTTCTCAACTGTTACCTTACTAATTTAGTGTTTTTATAAAAATTTTAGTTTATGAGATGACATTATCAATGTGATCTAATAAATAAGTATGCCAATTAGACTGGTGAGCAACAGTTTCTTCAATTTTACTTTAACATTAAAAATATAATTTTCAGTATGGCTTGGAGGTATGAACTGAGTATTTGTGTCCTCTCCAAATTCCCATGTTGAAATCATAACCCAGGCCGGGCGCGGTGGCTCAAGCCTGTAATCCCAGCACTTTGGGAGGCCGAGACGGGCAGATCACGAGGTCAGGAAATCGAGACCATCCTGGCTAACACGGTGAAACCCCGTCTCTACTAAAAAATACAAAAAAACTAGCCGGGTGAGGTGGCGGGCGCCTGTAGTCCCAGCTACATGGGAGGCTGAGGCAGGAGAATGGCGGGAACCCAGGAGGCGGAGCTTGCAGTGAGCTGAGATCTGGCCACTGCACTCCAGCCTGGGTGACAGAGCGAGACTCCGTCTCAAAAAAAAAAAAAAAAAAAAAGAAATCATAACCCCAAGGTGTTGGTTATTAGGAGGTGAGGCCTTTGGGAGGTGATTAGGTCTTAAAGGCAGAGCAGAGTAACGTTAGTGGCCTTGTAAGAGAGACCACAGAGAGCTAGTCAGCTTCTTTTATCATGTAAGGACACAGCAAGAGGGCACCTTCTAAGAAGAACAGGCCCTCACCAGACACTGAATCTACCAGCACCTTGATCTTGGACTTCCCAGCCTCCAGAACTATAAGAAAATAAATGTCTGCTGTTTATAAGCCATATTGTTTACGGTATTTTGTTATAGCAGCCCAGTGGACTAAGATACTTGGATTCAGAGTTCTCTCCCAAGTCAAACACTGGGAAGAGCTTGGAGAAAATGGTGGCCATGTGTCAAGCCTGGAGAAGTGTCATCCTTCAGACACTGAAGATGCTGGAGTCAGCATTCTTGACACACTCTAGCACTGGTCCTTGCAGTGGAGGAAGGCTCCTCTTCACACAGCAGACATGGCAGAGAAAATGGACACAAACTAAAAGTAGGTATCCAGCAGTGAGATGCAGTGGCTCATGCCTGTAATTCTAGTGCTTTGGGAGGCTGAGGTGGGAGGATTGCTTGAGCTCAGGAATTCAAGACCAGTCTGGGCAACATAACAAGACCAAGTCTCTACAAAAATAAAAATAAAAACCATATAAAAGTAGGTATCCATAGTGATCTGTGTCCATCAGACATTAGTAAAAGGATTCCAGTTGAAAGGAACAACATTTGAAGTCATTGTTATCCCCTCCTCTCTTAATTCCATTAATCTTCCATGGTTTCAGGTTCTCTGGGTAGCATATTAATGCCTGCCACAAGGGTGCTATCAACCAGAATCTTCACTGAATCTTCTTTGTCGGAATTGCACATATCTCAGAGGAGAATAGAAAATGTGTAAGGACACCGTGGCCCATGCGTTGACACTGTCATAGATAAAGCACAGTTACTTGCTATCAGATAAGTTAAATGCTAACACTTGGTGCTGCGGAATAAAAATTCTCCGATGTTAACTTTTTAGCCCTTTTTTACCAAAGGGATTCCAGAAGTTGTTTTTAACATTAAAGGAAAGCTTACAGATAGTCTCCTACCCTTCATACACCCTGCCTCCTGCCTCAGTAAGGCTTCAAATAGTTTGTTTTAAAATGAACTCTAAATGTAGATGGACACCTAAGTCATTACCTCCAGCGAGTCACTTTCACAGTCTCCTTCCTCTGTGCTTCTCCCCTTCTCTTCGGTAATGGTGTTCACCATCTCAAAAAACCTACAATGCAAGTTAGCACATTAGCATCCATAACACAAACAATAGTAAATATAAGCAAGTACATCTCAAAGTGACTTCAGAACCAAAACTAAGAGCTAAGAGAGTTTCTAGAACTAGGCAATAACACACTATCACGATCATGTGAAAAATACAAATTTTCAAAAAGAAAATACAGGTTGGTAGAATTTTCTGGAAATTTCTAACCTAATGCCTCACTTCAAATACATTTTTCTTCAGGAACTCTTCTTGTAAAGTTTTTTTTTTTTTTTTTCTGAAGACCATTTCAGAGACAAGCAAAGTGATTACGGTGACAAACAGATTGGCATCCTGATCGCTGTGGCTAGTCCGTTCAGAGAGGAGGCTAATGGTTCACAGACATAAAGCCAGGAAGCACTGTGCACAAGGGCTGATGATCCCACAGGCAGGTCAAGCTATGCGATGCCAGCCCAAGGGAAGAGTAGGTTATGGTGTGACAAGAAAAGTTTCCCTAACACAACTCAGAATCTTTCTTACCCACCCATCCATCCATTCATTCAACAAATACTCATTGAGTGTCTACTAGGATAAAGAACTGTTCTGGCCATTGAGATCATGATGAAGAACAAAGTCTGTCTTTGGACTTTGTTCTTCATCATGAAGAACTTGGACCCCATTGATGGAGTTCTCATGTGGTGTCAACTTCCTCACTCTTCCTATCTCTATACACATTTCTTGAAGGTCCATGACAAGAAAAAAATTCCCAAGCATGACTGGAATAACAGTATGCACTCATGATGATTAAACAGCACAATGAGTGAGAGAGAAAAGCTAGTTCAACCAAGAGGAAGAATAAAGTGAAAGATCAAAAGAAAAAAAATCTGGTCTTACAGACACAATTAAGATCTGGGTTAAGGATTTGCATCAGCCACTCATGTAAAAATTTTCAGTATGAACATCTCTGGACAGAATATAACACTCAGCAGTGGGATGGGAGCACTAGTGTAATTTTCAGAAGCTTGCATTCTGAAGTCTCCTGTGCCTGGTTCAAACCCCAGATTTTTATGCTTATTGACTACATGATTTTAGGCTATACTCTCCAGGACTACTTTTTTTATTCTTTTCAATACAGATATTAATACTACCCGTCTAATGGGGTTTCTTTGAAGACTGAAATATTCGTCCTGGGGCACACACTTCATAAATCTTAGCTGTAATTATCGTAGAAATAAGTCAACAGACTTGAGAGTTTAAGTGTAAGTGGAGAATTAGTCCATACAAGAGCTAGAAATTTTCTTATTTCCAAGTGTTTTTTTTTCCCTTACCATATGTTTTATGATAATAAAGATAAAGCTTGAGCCAAGAATTGTGGATTCAACAAACACTTTTCTTTTTCACACCAAGATAAAAATGAATGACTGTATATTGTAGCTAGCGTATCAGTCATTTATAATGAAGTTAAATAGTAATTATTTAAATAAGAACAATCCCCAGCAAAATTCTGAGTCCAAACTAACTTTCACCTATACTTTGGCTTCTAAATTATCACTCACTTCTCTAGTTTCCCACAGTCAATCATAATGTTCTAAAGAAGTAAGAAGAATTTAATTATTAGCCCAAGAGAAACATACAATGGAGAAAAACACAAACATACAACGCAGTCCATGGATTTTTGGATGATCTCTTTTATTGGCATAGATCAGATCACCGGCTCTTAACCCAGGCTTCACCCCCACCAGAATGTCCAATATAATTAGTCTGAGGTGGGGGCCATGCATGTTTTTTCAAAGCTTACCAGGTGAATCTAACTAATACGAGCCAAGGTAAAGAGGTACTATTGTATATAATACTGAGATGATTTATATCAGTAAGTGAGCACTTAAAGTATGCATTATAATATTTAACAATTAACCAATAAGTCTTGGTTAATGTTTCATCTGTGGGAAAATAAGTTATGACTAAGATAAAGTTTGACTTATTAAAGAAACCCCCCCAAAATCTGTTAAATTTATGACATAATTATAAAATATTAGCCCAAATAAAATATTTATATAACCACATAGCCATGAACTCTTCACAGGAGGTACATGTTCACTCATTAGTTGAAAATAATGATCAGGTAAGAAGAATCTTTTTCACACACAATGATTAATACATACTTTTTACAATGAAGTTCTGTACAGAAATAGATTTGGAAATCATCAGAATTGTGGAGCACATAAAGAAAGCAGCATCTTTCTTCAAATTTAGAAATACTGAAACAAACAAACAAAAAAGCATTATTCAGAGAACTACCAATTCTTCTATGGTCCTATGATGAAAAAGAAATAAGTTTTAAATTCAATCCCATTTATATCTATGTTGTTTATAACAAGCAGTTATAAATAGCACTTTAAAAAGTGACATTTCCTGCACCACACTACTAAAATTATTTACTCTTCTGAGAGGTGTCCTCCTCCTCATGTCTGCAGAGGAGGTCTGCTCTAGGGTGTTGTAAGCACACGTAAACTACACATCCTTTCAACAGAGCAGGGAAAGGCATCCTGCCTACTACAGTATTCTGTGTGCTGGGAGGAAAAGCATAAATATCAACTGGCTGGCCGACCTCAGTGATTCTGGTGCTATGCAATCTGTAGAACAATGAAATGTTTCCAAAGCTAGGCAGGCAATTTGTGGAGGCAGTAAAACCACCTCATTCGTTAACAGAGATTTTAGAGGAGTGAAGCAATGCACAAGTGCGCTCGGTTAGGACTCAGTGAGTGGCTGACTTTATGGCAATAGGAAACAGTTTTGAGTCAACCCACTAGGCCATGCTGTTTTATGCCAGAGATTGGCAACCATTTTCTGTAACAGGCCAGATAGTAAAATACTTTAGGTTTTGCAGGCCAAACTATGTAATTCTGCTGCTGAAGCATGAAAGCTGCCTAAGAGGATGCATAAATGAATGAACATGGCTATGTTCCAATAAAACTTTACTTACAAGACAGGTGGGGGACCAGATGTAGTCCATGGGGCATAGTTTGTCAACCCTTATTTTATGCCTTTGTGCCTGCTGTTCCTTCCATTTGGAATGCATGTCGTCTTTTACTTTTAAAAGAAACTCTATTCACGATTTAAGGCCCAGCTTAGACCTTACCTTCTCTCCCTGCCCTACTTCTGCCCTAAACAGAAAGACTTCCTCTTACACCTGTGTTTCTGAGTTTACTTCTTTCATTGCTCTTCTCACACTGTATTGTCATGAGTTGTTAAACGTCTGTTCCTCTCCCTGCTGGGCTGTGAGTTCTTCAAGAGAGGAGTTGATGTCTTAGTCATTTTTGTATCTTTGGCAGAACAGGACTCAACATTTGACACACAGCTCGTGCTCAGTTAATGCCCACTAACTCGAGCTGTGCAAGTTCTGAGGTGACGCAAGGCAAGCTGCTGACCTAGTTGGATTTTCTTCCATAGTTTGTCATCTCTTCTTTATGGAGGAGGAGGCCAGGAAAAATGAGCTCTCTTTGAAGTCACAGACTACAACTCAAGTTTCTCAGCATATAAGCCAGCAATGGTCAGATACTAGCAGCCTATGTCTAAGTCATAAATCACAACAACTGTTACATAGGGCTACCACACCTAATTAAAGAAAATGTATTCACTGGAAAACAGATATGATAAAGTGAAATTTACATTTACCATACTTTCTTAAGTGGATTGCTTAAAAATGCAGCAATAAATAGTGAGTGCCTTGCTAATGACTGGCTTTAAAAATTAAATATTAAGAGTACAGCTTTATTTGAGAAAGTATCGACCAAAAGATATGAGTCAGTCCATCATCTTGCTTCTTTCTGTTCAGATCATTCATGAGGTAACAGGTAGCTTTACCAGGAGAACTCCAATTATTAGTGACTCAGACCGCTGTACCAATTTATGCTCTAATAAAACCAATTATTATTATTCCAAAAGCAACAGGATATTGCATAACCAGGCTGCAAAAATCTGTTGTCTCTCATTGCTATGACGTGGGGGTAAACAGTAGTAAGCACATCTAACTTGGTTTGAAATTTGCAAGAGTTGATTCAGCATGAGCTTCAATAGAACAATTATTTAAAGACTTAACCACTGACTCTTGATTCTTTAAAAAAAAAAAAAAATCTTATTTCTAAATCCCAAGAAATGGCATTTTCTGAGCTACTGGCATTGGGACAGCAGTCAGAACTGAAGCAAACTGAAGTTCACCACTGTAATCTCAAGATCAGTGCAGGAAAGTGACCTCATGGAAAGTTTTGTCTTTTTTTTTTAAATGGACTCCTTATCATCTGAAGTTATTAATATTAGTGGCAGGGGCTGGGTGGGGTGGCTCACACCTGTAATCCCAGCACTTTGGGAGCCTGAAGCGGGCGGATCCCTGAGGTCAGGAGTTTCAGACCAGCCTGGCCAACATGGTGAAACCTTGTCTCTACTAAAAATACAAAAATTAGCTGGGCATGGTGTCGTGTGCCCGTAATCCTAGCTACTTGGGAGGCTGAGGCAGGAGAATCATTTGGACCTGGGAGGCGGAGGTTGCAGTGAACAGAGATCATGTCAACTGCACTCCAGCTTGGGCGACAAGAGCAAAACTCTGTCTCACAAATAAAAAATAATAAAATAAAATAAAATAAATAAAATAAAATAAAATAAATAAAATTAGTGGCAGGATACATTCTGGTAGATGGCATGTGTGCTTTGGACCCATGCAAGGGGAGATGAGTTCCTGGTATACCAAAAGGACAGAAAATCATCCTATTATATAAACCAACAGCTCCGCTAAAGAGGAACTCCACATGGCTGAGTGTTATCTACATTTTGATTCTGGTCCACAGTTCGCATTTACCCCACAGTTACCATATTTTAAGTAGGTCACGAGCACAGAGTCAGCTCAACCAGCAGTGAACATTTTGTTGCAAATCTTTTCCTACTGGAGATAGTGACGCTGAAGAAGGTCGGGTGTTTCCACCAATTGAATGATTCTTGACATTCTTTGTATTTTAAAATCATGATTAAAAGTTCTATCCAGCCCATGAATAGTGGAGAAAAATATCTTACAAGTAAACAAAATGTGCCAAGGAAACTTACCTCACTCCCCTGACAGAAGAGGCACTAAAATTCCACTCATGTATACCTTTCTAGAACAACAAGAAAAAATAGAGTCATCCAAATGGAAAATAACATAACAACAATAATTTTGTTTAATTATTTTTAAAGTGATATATACAGTCATTTTTCCTGGTACACTATTTTTCATGGAAGAATTATCTGGATGGAAAGCACGATTCATTCTCAAGTCATAAGGGTAATGTTTACTCTACTTAATAATTCCTGTACTTCAATAAAACAGCTTCCAAAAGAGCCTAGGAGAATTAGTCTCATTAAATTCTAAAACTTGATTCTAGTAATAACTGTTGTGTGTTAATTTTTAAGTAAAAAAACTCAATGATCAAGGTAATTCTATTAGTACAGTTGAGAAATATTTCTTTTCTGAGAAAGATAAGCATTAATTTGAATAACATCTCGGCAAGGTTTTAAAGATAACTATTTCTTAATTGTCTTTAGTTAAGATTTCCAACTAAACAGGCGGCTCTATGTCTTCAGAAAGTAGTAGAACAAGAATGTAGTGCCCATCATAACTACAAGGTATCGCTACCTAATTTATGCAAAATTCCATATGCTAATAAAGTTTGAACATAAAAAATTTGATTGTCATACTATAAACATGGGTGATTTGCAGAGCGAAGGTGAAGAAAAATGTGGGAATTTATTTCTTGAGTTTATTACTAAAGCTAAGATAAAATTATTATCAAATTCACATGTCCCTAAATTAATTACAAAATGGATCATAATTCCTTTAAAAATGTGTGACAATATAAAATAGCATAAATATTTTTACAGAAATAAAGTAGTTTATCCATGTGTCTAAGTTGAGCAAGTACAGTACAGCAATAAACTGACACTGAAATTCAGTTCTATAAATTTAAAACAACCAGGAAAAGGAGTTCTTACCCACCCACTGCCAGGAGGCTGAGGTCTGGCCTGGGTTAATGAAATGGGTGGCAAAGCCTTGTGGCTCTGAGGTGGCCTAGAACCCTCCTTTTGGCTAAAGCAACTCAAAAGCCACAATTTATATCTAGAGCCCATAATTCTTTGCTAGGTCCATGCAACTTAAAATAAAAATAGATCCTCTCAAGTCAGATGTGAATTTACTAAAAAGCTAGTTTCAGTGCATATCAGTCAGGTCACGGGAATGTGACCTGAATGAGCACAGAGCAAATTTTGTTGCATGAAGTCTAGGAGGGAAGATACCATAAAAAGGTACTCATGGCATGTGGTGGCTCTCTTAACCAGAGTACAGAGAGAGTGAAATTAAAATAGCAGCCTCCAGCTTCAGCTGGTAATTTGGAAAGTTGCTTCTAAATCCTGTTGGCCTCAGGTGAACTTCTAAATATATATATGACCCAGCAGCTGCAGCTGTTACCTGTACACTACTTGCATGCAATGCAGCCTTATCCTCAGAGCCTGCAGCTGAGCTGCTTTCCAAGACCATGTCCAGGAGCAGGAGGTGGGAAGCAAGTGCAGAGCTGAGGCAGTATGCAAACCCGCCCCTGAACACAGCAACTGGCAAATACTAACAAGACAGCACTGGTAAAATGCATCTTCTATCAATCCTTTTCTGGGAACAGCTAAGTAGAAATTTTGGACTGGTTTCGTAGGAAAGGAGTGGAGTATTTCCAGAATGCTTGGTTCCTGAAAAGTTGCCAGTGCTGCCAGGGAACGTTCCATTTCAGTGATGTAAATAAAGCCCAAGCCCTGAGATGGAAGGTGGAAGGAGGCCTCCCTCCCCACCTACCTGAAGGACCGACCACAAGGAGGCGCTGATGAGCTACAAAGCCAACAGGTAGTTTAAAGGCTCCTGGGACCTGTCTGGGAATTAGGGAACAGAGCGGGTCCAAAGGCAGCGCTAGCGATAATTAGCCCCAGCAGGCAAACCAACACTCAACCTAATTTAATCAGCACAAGCACCATTTTCTAGGAACGGATTAGCTGCAGATCCCAGGCCCCAGTTAGGGCTAGAATGGGAGCTGGAAGTTAATGCTGTATTGACTGAAAGTGGCCGGAGTTATACTGTAGTAAGCACTGTCGGCTCCCTCAGCAACTGTCATTCCCTCCTTCTCCTCTGCTGACAAAAAATAAATTTCGCCCAGGTTCAGGTGGCAATGTTTATGAATGGTGAAATCGGTAAGTCTAAATTGGCCATGGCAAGTTCATTTGCCTTGCTGGGGATAGGTGTAAGCATGGTCATGTGATACAACTTATGGTACAAAGGAGAGCGCTTGGCCCTCCTCCCCGGGATGCTGCCTGTGTGAAGTGAGTCTTGGAATAGCTAGCTACTTAAGAACATGAGAGGAACACCAAGAGTATGCAGAGAAGCCAGAATTCAGAATTCTGATGCTGAAATTACCCTCAGAATCACCCCACCTCAAAATTTATTTTTTTTTGTCCAGGCTGGAGTGTAGTGGTGTAATCATAGCTCACTGCAGCCTGGATCTCCCAGGCTCAAGCTATCCTCCTACCTCAGCCTCCCAAGTAGCTGGGACTTATAGGCACATATCACCAAACCTGGTTAATTTTTAAAATTTTCTTTGTAGAGATGGGGGTCTTGCTACGTTGCTCAGGCTGATCTTGAACTCCTGGCCTCAAGCAATCCTCCTGCTCTGGCCTCCCAAAGTGCCGGGATTACAGATGTGAGTCACCATGCTCAGCCTATAATTTCTTGTAATATGAAATACCATTTATTTAAGCTGCTTTCAGCAGGGAGTTTGCAGCAGAAAGCATCCTTGGTGGATGAGAGCATCACATCATCTTAATCTAGAATCTGGGGTAAGCATGTTTCCCTCATAAATTTCCTGGGCCTTCTGTGAGTGGCCACTGGCTGGAGCTGGAGTGAGGGAGGAGAATCAGCACTTAATCTTCCACTAGGCCCCTGCCTTTGCTTGATAATCCATGAGATAGGCCAAGGGTGCCCAAACTTCAACCCCTAAAAGGGGGGGAAATTCTAAATAACCATTTAAAACGTCCTGCAAATAACTTCTCTCTTCCCCAATCTAAGTTTTTCTTTCATTGTACACATTCAGACTTTCTTCAATGACTAACTTACTTTTTAGCAGCAACTATTCATTCAACCAAGAGAGAACTGTTAAAAGATTGGGATTTCAATTAATTTTACCCCTGAAGGTAGAGTAGCTCTCTAAGAGTCCCTGGGCATTGGGAATTGGTATATAATGTGCTTAAAGTTTTGAAAGTTGCAGTATAAAGTATATACTAGCTCACAGAGCTATTTATTCCATATTTTAGAATAAAAATAGAGAAGGAGTGACTAAAGAAATAAACATGATAAATGAAAAGCTACATTCTCTATTCTAATTTTAGGAAAAAATTTTAAACATTCTATGATAAAAGCAACCCATGTTTAGTTTAACGTAAGACCTATTAAACTGGTTGCTTCTCTGTTAGTTACAGTTGTTTTAAAGTAACATGGTAATAATAAAGTTTTTTTGTTTTTATTGCTTGTCCTCCTTCCAATTTTACCACTTTTATTTTTAAAAACTGAGAAAATGGTAGTGATAATGAATACACTATGGTTAGAATCAGGGTTTGCAAAGAAATTGATATAAATTCAGAATGGAAACTGATACAAGAAAGCTTCAACTTTTGAACAAGGAGAATTTTTAGCACTAAAAGTGATAGGAAATAAGGACAACATAAATATAATTCTTCCTGATCAAAAGATGGTGAAAACGGAAAATGGACAGTACTCAACTTAAATTTGTAACCCTATTTCATGCACTTGTTTATATCCTAATATATATCCTAATATTTCTTAGCATAATATAAAAATTGTCTCTGTAATTGTCACAAAACATAAGAGAATTAATACGAGGCTCACTTGACTGAGCAAAGAACCTCTAGGAAGGGGAAAACAGTAACAAATAGCTGGAAACAGTACTCATTTTCCAAAAATCTCTGGCTTACTTTCTGTTCTTTTTCTGTCTTCCAAATTCTTCTGGCTCTCTACTCCTTCTCTAGGCCTTGCTAATCGCTAATTCCTTTAGCCTCACTCTGTTTCCAAGTGTCCTTGGATAACCTTGCTCTTTTCAATCAAGCCTTTGAAAATCTCCTCCTCCAGTCCTGCTCTGTCTCCATAATGTCCATGTCTCCTAACTTCTCTTAGTTTTGTAGTTTCCACTGGATGATTACTGTAGCTCAGTTTGTGAGAACATGTATGTATTTACCTGCATACATACAAAACAATATAAATATTGCACTGCACTGTAAAGCAATATCACTAACATGTATATAGACAGTTATATTGATTATTCCCAATTTTGCCACTGGATGATTCCACTTGGAGTCTTGCCATCAGTTTCAACTAAACACGTCCAAAATGAAATTCCTCATGATTCCTCTACAACTCAGGTTTTCCTTCTAAGAATCCTACCACCTTTACCAATGCAATCAAAACTTGAGTCACCTTATACCTGTTCCCTCTTTTTAACCCTTCTTCCTAATTCGTGATTAAGTCATACACTTTTCTTTCCAAATCATCCATCCTTTTGCAGTCACAATTGTATTATTCCACTCTAGGATCTCTACCTGCCTCATATCTAGCTAGTTCCTCTACTAGTCTTCTCTGTGACCCTCCAGAGCCTCAGACTTCAGAAATCAAATGTCAAGACCAGATCAATTTTATAGCTACACTAGCAACCATTATGGAGCACTTGTTCCAAGCCACTTAGCACTGTGCTAAATGATTTCCATTCATCCTCTCATTTAATCTTCACAACAATTCTATGAAGTACTATTATTCTCATTTTACATATACGGCAACTAAAGCATGAGGAGTTGAAGTGGATGCCTAGGCCACGAAGCACGCAAGAGCTAACGTCAACCTTCACACCTATGCACTTTGATGCTGACCCTGGGTTCATAATTCATATTCTCTTCTGCCTTCATGTCAGCTCTCAGATTTTCAGAAACGTGAGTGACGTCCTGTTTCCTACCAACACATGCTTAAAATTCTTCTTCCTAGCTTACATAGCACTGTAGAGTTTTATGTCATCCTGTCCACCCAATCATATCTTCCACCTCCCTCAACACGTTTCCCCTTGTGGAACGAGTCAGACTCTCCTGGCCCCTGAACGTCCCATGCTTGCTTTCACTTTGGTGCCTTGGTTGGAATTCTGCCTTATTCTTCTAATCCAGTTTGTCTTCCCGTGTTCGTTTATCTCTTCCAGTTCTATGCACAGCCAAAGTACAGGTTCCACTTCCTTTAGGAAGCCTTCTCGAAGGACTCCATGCCTCACTGATCTTCCTCCTCACTGAAGGCCACAGACCAAGAACCTATAGTGTCCTCTTCAGGAACCGGCACAGTCCCAAAGTCCACAGAACTCAAATGAATGCTGGTAGATAGATTTGCTCTACTATCATCTCAACAGTGCTTTCCTTGGGTGTAGCGTGATGCATTCTAACATAATTAAAATGACATGTTAGAAATGTTGCTGATGGGGGTGCTGGGGCAATGACTTCTTTCAAAGTCTTCCCTCTATTACTTCACTCATGGAAGTGAGTCTCATGGGAAGCTATGTCTTAGCTGAAAGCCTGTCTTCAAAGTCCTTTGTCAAGGAAGTTTTCTGTTATGAATAAATTAGTATCACAAGTAACTTTTTCAAGTGTTTCTCCATACAATTGACACTCCTATTAATGCAAAAGAATCAAGCTTGTGACTCTGCACATAGTGGCAAATATTGGCATGTGTAATTTGGGGCTTGTTGGGTGATCGAAGATCCTTAAGTTACCACAACCTATTGGTAGAGTGTCTCTAAAATTCAGATGCAGGCAGTTCCAAACTGACTTGTAAAAGTGTCAGCTAGGACAGTGTTTCACAAACTGGGATTGGAGAAAGACCACAGTTCTGAAAGATGCTCCTCAGTATTCCTCAGTGCTACTAGATGGACTCGGTGTTGAGAACATAAGAATGGATGGTTTTCTCCAAGCTTATTATGTAATTTCACGTTGCCAACATTTAGTGTGCCTGCTAAAATACTAAGTTACAAGACTTAACATGACCAACTTTATCTAAATATAGAACAAATTAAAATATAAATAACATGCATTCTGAGTGCTGCTTAGTATCTATTCATTTTAAACACAAGACAGTGCCCTTCCTAGAAACTACAGCACTGGGACCAGTGATTTCTTGCCACTCTGATAGAGGTCACAGGGCCTGGCCATGATTGACATCCAGGAAGGATCTGTCCCAGCTGACTTGAACATATCAGAACATGGGACATTCTTCTTGCTAGATTATGGACATGCTGTGTTGTTTTCCTGTTGAACTTCCTAAGGTGGTGGTTCACACATGTGAGATCTGAGTCTACCTCATAGAATTGTCCTCAGTAGGTCTGACATGCAGATTAGGAATCTGCAATTTATTTTATTTTATTTATTTTTTGAGACAGACTCTTGCTCTGTCACCTGGGCCAGAGTTCAGTGGCACAATCTTGGCTCACTGCAACCTTTGCCTCCCAGGTTCCAGCAATTCTCCTGCCTCAGTCTCCTAAGTAGCTGGGATTACAGGTGTGTGCCACCATGCCCAGCTAATTTTTGTATTTTTAGTAGAAATAGGGTTTCACCATGTTGGCCAGGCTGATCTCGATCTCCTGACCTCAAGTAATCTGCCCACCTCAGCCTCCCAAACTGCTGGGATTATAGGCATGAGCCACTGTGCCCAGCTGGAATCTGCCATTTAATTAAACCAGCTCCCTGGGTGACTCTAATGCTGGTGTTCCAGGGAACCACATCTTGAAAAGCACCATCCCCAGGAACCAGCTTAGCCATAAGTCAAGGATGTAATAATTCTTGAGCTACTACAATTGAGTAATTTAGTATGTTTACATCCCTATTAAAGTTGTTATCAACCATGGCTGCACATCAGAATCACGGATAAATCTTCATAAAAATGAATGTGTCCAAGCTTCACTCTAAGTATAAAGGATTCCAACTCAGTCGGTCTCCTGAGATCCAGGGTATTGCAGATAATTCTGATGCAGAGCCAGTTTGTGTACCAGTTCAACACCAACAACCTCCCAAATGATTACTCCCATGCCACTTAAAGAGCAAAGCAGGGTTAAACTCTGGGGTTTCAAAGTTAGGATTCAGTCCATATAATATGTACACTGCAGTCATTTATAATTGTTTTTGTTGTTATTGTAGTTAAGACATTGAACATTTATTATATACCAGGCTCTGTGAAATGCACTCTACCAAATTATTTCATTTAACCTTCACAACAACCTTTCGAGGTGAACATTATTACCTCATTCTATAGATGAGGACACCATAGCTTGGAGAAGACAAGTTGCCCAAGGGCAGTGGTAGGATTTGAATCCAGGTCTATTGATTCAAGTCCACATGTAAAAAACTGCAAGCCCATACTCCCAAATTTACTTCCTGATTCTACTTCCGGCTTTATTTTTCCCTTCTCACCACTGAATATACCTATACATTTATTTATTGGTTTATTGCCCTCTCTGAGTGGAAAGCAAGCACCACGAAGGCAGGAATTTCACTCATTTTGGACACAGCTGTTTCCCCTAGGGTCTAACACCATGTCTGGTAGTGCCTGTCCAGAGTAAGTGCTCAATAAATATTTATTAAATGAGTAAGTTGATGAATAATGGTTAAATAAAATTATAAGGGCATTCTGAGAAACAGTTATGAGAAAGAAAATAAATTAACGATTTTTCCACAAGACTTCTCTCATATCTGTTGGTTTATCCTGTGGACTGAAGCCAGGTCCTGAAAATGTCTGTTTTTAAAAAATAGTAGGATGATTTGTACATGCATTAAAACTGATGAATATAGAAGTGGAAAGGCTTATCCACATGACTGCTATGAACGGAAGTGAGACTGTTTTAAGATCCTTCTCAAAATAGGTGGTCGCGCAGCCCACCTCACTTTGTGCACAGCACACACTGAGTCAGTGGCTAATCTGAGATTTAGCAACTACTTAGATAACAAAACAGCTAGATGTAATGATAACTGTAATGGTACCAGTGTAAGATTAAAAGTGGCATCATTCTGACAGGCTTCCTAAAATTAACATATGCATCTTTTATGTCAGGCATTTTAAGTATTAGTTCTTTAGTGCATAACTTACAGCATGAATTTACAAAAGAGAAATATTCCAATTCTGAGTATGCTTTGGATGGTTATGCCATCTATAATGAAAATCCAAATAGTTCAATTATATTTTATTAATATTGATGAAAATTCATAATTCAAATTTAACAAGTTTTATAATACAGAATGCATTTATGCCAAGACAGACACACAGCTGAGCTATTTCTTCTTAACTAACACAGACATTTGCTGGAGTATGTAAATGCTAGAAGGGTGTAAAGTCCTTCGTTACTAATGCTCTTGTGTTAATAATTGCACAATTTACCTTGTCATCAGGAAGCACGTGCCAAATAGAGATTGTCTTTTCCTCAACTTCATTGTTGATAGACAAATAAGAAGGTTGATAGATTTTGGTTGGTTCTAATATTAATACCTTGAAAAGATAAGGCAAAGAAACTAATATCAGTGACTTAAGATTGAAACCACTTAGAGCTGCTGTAACACCCCACCACCAACATAGAGGATTATTGGATGAGCTTCTGAGTCTGTTGCTGGAGTAAACCATTTTAACTTCTGATTGCTGTTATTCCTATAAACCCTTCAAGCATTTTACAATATTTATCAATTATCATAAGGTTCAATAATGCATCACCTTGTATTGCTAATAAACTTAGAAATAAATTTTTGAAGTCCATATATGGACTCAGCTATCCTCAGGGAATCTACTAGCGATAACTTTTAAAAATCTTCTATTTTATCATGTACTACATAAGCTATTTCTATAAATATAAACGTGTCAAAGAAAGACAGAAAAGGTCCATACATAGAACGTCACATCCTTATTTTAGTTTTCTGCTATCACACTTTATCATACAGATGTAGTAGTATGGTTTTCATACCCATGTAAATAAATTTAGAAATGGTTTTAGTTATTCCTGAGTTTTATATATAAACCAAAGAAACAAACTTAGCTATATGAAATAATAAACACGTTTTTGCACTGTCTTCCAGATGAAACTGGCATCTTCAATAATGATATATTTAGCCTTGTAAGAGAAAAACAGAAATAAAATTTATTCCTATTTTGAAGCTCTATGAGGGGTATGTGGTAAATGAGTTGAGAATCTCCATCAAAGGACTGCATGAAGTATTATATTATTACTAATATCTCACATTTGGAGTGAATAGTACTAAAATAATACACATGCCCTGGTTTCAAAGGTGCTACGATTCATTATCTACTTGTATAGATGCTTAAAGGCATCTTCCTGGCCCAAATTTCCTAGGCAGACTTCACTAGGAAAGTTTAAAAAAAGAAAAGTCAATACTTAACTATTAGAGAAACTGGAATAGTCTTTCTACTCTACTGCTTAACACTCAAGCAAATTACCTTTAGAACTAATCTTGAATCAAGCAAGTTTTCCAAATAAAAGTGGAGGAAAACTCCTTCAGAAGGCACCATCCATAAGGAATGACAAATTCATAATACAGTAAAACAACTCTCAGAAAGAAGGCAAAAGAATCTGGGCGTATTTGTTTTACTCCAAACTTATCCTAACAGTGTGTTTACTTAAGGTACAGGGAACTAGAGAAAGGGAGGTAGAAAAAACAATTTTTCTTTACTCTTTGAATATTAAAAATGTTAAGGGCTCAAAGAATTCTCAGTCAGGCTCTAGCTGTGAAAATAAGATGGGCTATACCACAAAAAAACACACGGTGAGAGCCCATAAGGGAACATATTCGGACTAAGGAACAAACTCACCCAGTGAATCAAAATCTTAATTCCAATCAACAGAGACATGAGCGGTAATGATGAATAATAAAAATCATTTTCCCGTCTAAACTTTGCAGAAATGGTGCTCTCATATCTGAGTATCGCAATGTATATGAAATCAAAATAACAGAGAATAAAAGGTGAGTTTCCCAAAACATCATCCAACTCTCTTCATTGACAAGTGAGAATATACCCCGTTCCCAAATTATGTGGGTACACTATTATATTCAACAGAAGAAAAGAAAAGCACCAGCTCCTCTCTTGTTAAATTATGTCTTTATTGTCATCTTAATATTTCTAACAGATAAAATCTGGACTATGTGTCCGTAACTTGAGACAGGAAATAAAAACAAGGTTGTAACTATCACTGTCTTAATATTTGTTGAGCTCTTTGCTCTATCCTTGAAATGACAAAATGTGAGAAAGGCATAGCACACATTACAGAGGTCACAGAAAGGCTGGGAAACAGACCAGGGAATGGAGGCAATTTGATAAAGCCTTAAAGCTAGATATACCTCACTTATTAGTTTATATATTCTTGCTTTTAGTTTATTGTTTTTAGGTTAATATTATAATGTATCTGAATCAAAAAGGAAAACTGCAAGGCCTACAAAGAATAGATATTAACCAGATGTTTACATTTCTACAGGGTCTTTGAAGTACCATACTTGTCTCCGTCCTCTCTCCTGACATTAGATAATGAGTTGATGGTCTCCAAACTTTTCAATGTAAGAAGGAAAGAAAATATATCAAGAGGAGAGCTAAGAAAAAAGAATAAATTAAAGTGATAAATGATGGTACCATTCAAATCATTTCCCAAGTAAACTTTCAACTTTCTTTTGCCCAGAGTCACAGTTAATTCTTGGAGAAATGAGAATGAATACAGTATCGAGATAAATAAAAACAATCAAATAATATTTTCTAAAATAGGCCGTCCTGGATTTTATTAGATCATTTCAAAAGAAGGATAATGTTATCATCCTAATCAACACCTACTGCAACCTTTGTAGTGTGAGCCACGGAAGATGCTATGCTGAGGACACGACAATGCAGTGACCAAGACCACCCTGCAAGTACTAAAAGGCTGCATTTCTCTATGAGGGAGAGCACTGGTGGCAAATTCCAGAAGTGGTTACAACTTATTACCCAAATACTGGTCCTGTTTTTCTGCTATGCTATCATGTATATTAAGATTTAAAAATCATCTATATGGTTTCCAGTATTTTTTAAAGCAATATCTTTACAGTTTCTGCAGTGCTTCATCATACATGTAAATATAAGAAAACAATCAAGTGGTTAATTCTAAAGCAATTTCCATTAAATCTGGAGCTTCTTGGGAGACTGGCATTTTCTGGAACTCACACAGGTGAAGTCGTTGTAGGAAAACTCAAGAAGAACTACAAAATCGTACAGTTTTGTCCTCTGTGTAACAACAAACTATGGAAAAGAAATTTTGAGCACCTGAGTTATGAATTCTGATGTAGGAGTAGTATTTAGAGATGAGTGGGAAAACACTGCATTTTAGAGTCTTGTCACAAAAAGACCCCAAATAAGCCACAAAGTTTCAAGAAGGAAATGGATTGCTGAGAAAAATCAGATATGCCATAAATATGTTGGCATGATAACACCTATGTGCCTACCACTCGCAGATAACTAAGTGTTAACATGCTGTCATATTTGCTTCAAAATGTTTTCTAAAGAAATGAAATGTTGCAAATAAAGTTGAGGTCCACAGGATCGCTTACACAATTATATCATCCCCTTCCCAGATAAAATCCCAGAATATTCAGCAATTCCCATGCCCACCAGCAGGCTCTAAAAATGCTCTTGTCTCCACAATGGTGTCAACTGTTGTAAAATGTTTTAATTCTTTGAGTCCAATGGGCAAAAAAAATAGTGTCTCAGTTAATTCGCATTTTCTTGACTAACCAGAAGTTAATTATCTCTTCATATAAATTTTTTCTTCTTTTATTTATTTATTTATTTGAGATGGAGTTTTGCTCTTGTTGCCCAGGCTGGAGTGCAATGGCATGGTCTCGGCTCATCGCAACCTCTGCCTCCCAGGTTCAAGCGATTCTCCTGCCTCAGCCTCCCGAGTAGCTGGGATTACAGGCATGTGCCACCATGGCTGGCTAATTTTGTATTTTGAGTAGAGACAGGGTTTCTCCATGTTGGTCAGGCTGGTCTCCCAACCTCAGGTGATCCACCCGCCTCGGCCTCCCAAAGCACTGGGATTACAGGCATAAGCCATCACACCCGGCCTCTTCTTATTTTATTTTGCTTATCACTTTATACAGGATTTTTTTGCATATTAGGCAAATTGACCATTTTACACAGTTTTATAAAACATCTTCTCCCTGCCTAGCAGTTTCTATTTGGCATGCTCACAGTGGGTTTTTTTTGTTTTGTTTTTTTTAATCAAACAAAAATATCCATTTTTTTAGTGAAATCAAATTGGTGAGTATTTTCCTTTGGGACTTATAAGTCCCTTTCTTGCTTAAGGATGCTTCTCTCAACTGGTGTTTATACCTATATTCTCCTAACTTCTCACTTAATATTTTCCGATTTATATTTTATATTCACTTATTTACATTTATGACAGACAACTGTCAAATATTTTTTATATTCACTTATATTTATGACAGACAAATTCATATGAAAATAATCTAAATGGGCTCAAAGTGGCTAATTTGAATGGTTTCCTTTCATAGCCAATTTTCTAGTTGATCAAGTCTGTTGTCAATTAAATACCTGAATTCTACATTCTCTTCTTTGACTACATTTACTGCTACTGAGAGCAGCAGCTAGAGGCACGCTGCCAGCTCATTCTAAGGTAAGTATTTTCCTAGGCTACACATTATCTAAGCTAGAAAATGAAGTGTTTCAGTTAGAAAGGCTTTCGATTAAAGACGCTGCTGAGCTCAAGGCTTCATCTGGAAGCAAGAGTAAAGCATGCTCATGTGAGCAATGGATTTAGTTAAGTGAAGTAGATGATCCCTATCAACAAGAACTAGAAAACCAGATTTTGCAAAAAGAATTGAGAACTGACACCACCTCTGAGTATGGAAGATAGAGATTTGAGAGCTCAAAGAGATTTATGGCATCACTTTGATGTGGAAAGAAATTTGTACATACAGCAAGTTACCAATAATTCTTGAATTGGATGCTGGACGATATTAAGAACTATCAGGAGAGGCATGGCACCATCTGAGAAGAGCAACAGGTGTTTTTTTAGTGTGTGTGTGTGTTATATATTTAAATATGTGTATCTGAAGTCCACTAGAGACTAGTCAAAATGAGTTGCAGACCAGAAACTGCAAGTCATTATTTCCCATGGTCTAAAACATTGTAAATAGTGATTGGGTAATGGGTGGTGGGGATGGGATAACAATGCAGGTGAGCCTGATACTTTTCACCACAGTATGGGAAGTAATACCGAAGACCATGTCAATGCAACTGCAGTATTAAGGAAAAGCATCCATTGGGCTGGCCTGAAGCTAAGCCAAGAGACAATCTTTGCATTGCTTAGGAAGTACACTTCACCACTTATCAAAAGGAACTACCCAAATTCCATGGCAAAACATAAAAATAGATTTCATTTCTCTGATTTTGAGAAGTTATTTTTAAAAGTAAGCTACAGCAAACCAATGTGCAGGAAATAAAGATATTAACCAGCCGACTGCAGTTTTAGGGCACAAAAATCAGCCCCCAAGCACTGTTACAATCACAGTACAAGATGTTCTTTAAATAAAGAAATGTACTTAGATTTAAAGGAAGAGTACTCACTGGAAACCTAACCACAGTAACATCTGTCTTTGTGGCCTCGACCAGGAAATCCATCCAAAAGTCCACAAGTTCTTGCTTGGCCACGGGCTGTTCTGTGGTCAGTTTCACAAAATGCTTATATATCAAAATTGTCTCTACAATAGACTTGAGGTACCTGAGAAGTAAAAGATATAAAACATATAACAGACAAATTTAGAACCACCTGTTCCCATGTATCCCAGTCGAATTCTGTAAATGTAATTTATATATGACATTAATAGTTATGCATTCAGATTCACCAAACGTTCTTTGTTATTTGTTACATATCATGTACTTTCACACTTTCTTTTTTCTTTCTTTCTTTTTTTTTTCTGTTGAGAAAGAGTCTCGCCCTGTCACCCAGACTGGAGTGCAGCCGCGCAATCTTGGCTCACTGCAAGCTCCGCCTCCCGGGTTCACGCCATTCTCCTGCCTCAGCCTCCTGAGTAGCTGGGATCACAGGCGTGTACCACCAGGCCTGGCTACGTTTTGTATTTTTAGTAGAGATGGACTTTCACCATGTTGGCCAGGCTGATCTCGAACTCCTGACCTCAATCTGCCTGCCTCGGCCTCCCAACATGCTGGGATTACAGGTGTGAGCCACCGCGCCTGGCCATGCTTTCACACATTATCTCATTTCTATCTCACAAAAACTCAATAACGTTGGTTATTTTATCCCTATTTTAGAGATGAGGAAACAAGCTTAGAGGGCTTGGTAACTTGGACTAGGGCCATACATGTAGTTAAAACATGAATTTTAAAATGCCTATATTCTATTCAAGGAAGTAGTTAATGCATTTGTTTTTAATTATGCTTCTTTGAGGAAGCTTTCCTAAATAGACACTTCATAAGAGATCATTATTTAGCTCTGAGGCAACTCAGCTTATATATTATACGAATACCCTCAAACCTAATAAGACAGATGGTGCCTCAAAAGAAAAAGTTAGGAAAAATGAGGAGTGGGATAATTATAGGTGATAATGGCTATGCAGGCGCTTTATGGACTATAAATATGGAAGTTAACATTCCATAAAAATTAAGTTAGTAAACCTTAAGGCACTGTTTTGCAGCTGTGCGTACCATCGCATAGAATAGTGCCTGTTTTCTTGCTAACAGAACCGGGATGCCTAAAATACTGCCATCAGAATGGTCATTGTAAAGAAATAGCAAATGTGACTCAATATCATGCATGCATCTATTGGTTCCTTTATTTCGTATCATTTGCTGAATGCCTACTGCTGCACATAGTGCTGTGGGGATAAATATCAAAAGATGTTATAACACTAAGAATAAATATCCATGGAGATATGATTAAACCGAGAGACAACTTAAAAAGCCATACACTAAGAGAGTACTAAGAGAGGCATAACTAAAGAATGACAGAAACACTAAAGAAGGGACTTGGGTGTAAGGAAGGGGTCTAGGTCAAGGTCAGCTTTATGAGCAGGTGTGATGGATGAGTGTTCCCCGGAGAATGTGTGCATTGTGAGAGGCATGCTCAGCACGTGCTCAGACACTCATGCATGAAACCGGCAGTGTGGTATGAAGAGACAGCGGTGTAAACCCAGGGGTGTGACAAGAGCTGAGGCTGGAATGGCTAAAGGCAAATCTTGTTTGCTAAGACAAAATGATGGACTTTATCCCTTAGGCTGTGAGGAACAATTAAACTATACTGATTTAAGGATTTCCGTGCAGGCAAAGTGTCAGGTGTGCATTTTTGAAAGATCACTGTGATCTTTAGAAAGATCCCTGGGGAAGATTGGCTAAAGGAGACCTGAACATAAGGAAAATTCTTTAAAAAGTCATGAGGGTCTAACATGGTGGTCTCTTCCTCACACGGTTTCTGTTATAAAAACAGGTAAGTCGGCCGCCTGGGCTCTGAGCAGCTCTGGAAACAGGCTTTCACTATATCATGGTTAGCCTTTTAAAGTCTTTATAGCTAATGGTTAATTGCTACATGTGATACTAATAAAAATTCTTTTTCTTTTTCCTTTTTTCTTTTTCTTTTTCTTTTTTTTTTTCTTTTGAGACAGAGTCTCGCCCTGTCATCCAGGTTGATATGCAGTGGCGCGATCTCAGCTCACTGCAACTTCCGCCTCCTCGGTTCAAGTGATTCTCCTGCCTAAGCCTCCCAAGTAGCTGGGATTACAGGCATCTGCGACCATGCCCAGCTAATTTTTGTATTTTTAGTAGAGAGGGGGTTTCACCCGGTTGTCCAGGCTGGTCTCAAACTCCTGACCTCAAGTGATCTGTCCACCTCAGCTTCCCAAAGTGCTGGGATTACAGGTGTGAGCCACCACACCCAGCCAACATTGTTTTTCAAAATGGTCCTGAATGCAGACGAAATTTTGTTTCCACCTCTCCAATTACCACATAGATAATGATGAGATGTGGGTGTACTCCAAGAACAATTTGAAATTAGAAAAACATACATATATAGGAAACACTCAAATGTGTCAGTCGAATCCTAAGTAAGAAGAAAAGAAAAATCAAGAATGAGAATTTCAAAACTGAGATTAGATCACAGAGGAAACAAAGGGCATATGCTTGGAGTAGAGGTCTAACAGCTGTAATGGAAATGTGGTCTCAGGCCCCAAACATAAGTTATATTTGCAGGTGCAAAATGTGTGACCTCTGCATGATTCACATGGGTGACACTGGCCAACCTGGGTCAGTGGGTTGGTCAATGTGCAGGAAAGGCAAAGACAGGAACCTGCTGACATCACCTATGTCCAAAGTCATCAGAATTTATGTGTAATACATTTTATGAATATCACAATTTTCCTCTATATTCTGCATTTTATTTTATAAGCAAATAAAATCATCTAATTGTCAGTTCAGTAAATACAATATGGGAACAATATGGAGCTGTTTATTAAAAATAATTGTATCAACATATAATAGCTAATTATTACCACGCTGGTGTCTTCAGTTTAAAAAGCTTTTCAGATGCTTGAATGACTCTCATGTGGTCATTGGCTAGGACACTGGCCCCCAGAAAAAATCCAACTTCCCAGTAGCTCTGGAGTTTCTCCAAGTTTCCCTTTTTACCAAGAAGACTACTTAGCTTCACCCCTAGAATACAAACAGGAAGTAGAATGTTACAAACACACCCCAGACAGGTAGAACCAGGTTTTCACTAAAAAGTAAAATTAAGCTTTCATTCCTCTCTTCAGATTAAAACAGCTTTGTTAAGTTTCTGATTATTAAGGTGGTTTCAGTTCACCATAAATATAAGTCATAAAAAGGAATGGAACACTGATACATACAATTACACCACAGATGAACTTGGAAAACATGCTAAATTAAATAAGCCAGACACAAAAAGACAAAGGTTGAGTGATTCCACTCACAAGTGGTACCTATAACAGTCAAATTCCTAAACATGGAAAGCAGAATAGAGCTTAGTAGGGACTGGGGGAAAAAGGGAATGAGGAGTGATAGTTTAAGGGGTACAGAGTTTTAATTTGAAAAGATAAAAAAAGTTCGGGAGGTAAATAGTGGTGTTGGCTGCGTAACAGTGTGAATGTTCTTAATGCCACTGAAGTGTGCACTTCAAATTTTCAAATGGAAATTTTTGTTACGTACATTTTATCACAATAAAAGCTTGGGTGAAAAAACAATAGTAAGTCAGACTAAGCAGAAAGGTACACAGAAGAAAGTGAAAATTAACTTTTAATTTGAAAACCCAAAGAAAACTGCTATGGTCACTTTAATGTACATAAATCTAGAATTTGCATATATGTCAGTATATGCACAAATTAAAAGGCAATAATACAAACATTGTTATGTAACCTTCTTCTTTGTCTTTTTATAACGTGAATTCTTAAATAACTTAAAAGGGAAATCTCACCTTTTTTATGCTGAAATTCTATCAGTTGAAGTATGACTGTATACAGTATATATATTTTGCAAGAGTAAAATGCTATAATAATTTTAGACACAAAAAGTTACATACCTAAAACATAAAAGAAATAAGGAAATATGCTGGACGTGGTGGCTCACACCTGTAACCTCAGCACTTTGGAGGGCCGAGGTGGGAGGACTGCTTGAGCCCAGGGGCACTAGACCAGCCTGGGCAACACAGCAAGATTCTGTCTCACGAAAAAATATTTAAAAATCTAAAAAAAAAAGAAAAAACAGAAAAAAAAGGAAATAGACTGACAGATAATGCTGTCTTGTTATGTCACTGTCTTAAAAGTCCTGAAATCCAGTAATATAAATACTCCAACTTTGTTCTTTTTCAACACTGTTTTGGCCCTTCTACGTTCTTAATGTTTCATCATATATTTTCAATTCTACTGTGTCTTGTATTATTTTTGCATTTTATAAGTATTTGTTTGCTTAAAAAGAATATGTCCTTGTAGCACTGTTTGGTGCCACTAACATCCACCATATTAAATGGTTGGGAAAATTATCTGAGATTTAGGAATAAGGCAAAAAGGTAGGACGTATCATTTCCATATCATATGGGAGGATAAGGCCACTCAAGGACTGTCTTGGGCAAGTGAAGCTAGTTCATCTCATTTTGTACCACTTATTAAAGGCCTCAGGCGTACCGAAGTTTACTTGCTAACCTGCAGATTTTTGTCCAGTAGAGATGCAAATTTCTGTAGAGTGGAATGGATGAATCCCTAAGATTTATGGCCTGTGGACATAAAACAGCTTTTTTCCTAATCAAACTCAGATATCTTAACATTTCTTTGTTGTCTATGAATAGAAATGTTTTTTTGAACTGGACATTCCATCTTACTAGTTTCCATATTAGTTGAGTTAAGTAAAATATTTTATATTCACTGAGGGTCATGATTTTATATGTGTCCATTTTATATTTGAGGAGAGTCATGATTTTACCTTTTTGAAAATTATCTGTGAATGAAACAAAATAACTTTTAAAATTTTTCATATTACTTTTTATCATATAATTCCACTCAAACCACAAGTATTTCAGGGAAAATGTCCATTTGGGAATTCTTCATATTCTGTGAGGGTAAAGAGAGAACAGCTTTGCCACTGCTGTTTCATGAGATGAAAAAAAATTACACACGCATAGGACAACATCCACGGTCTTCTATCTGGACATAATTGTGCTGCTGCTGTTTTTGAGACAAGGTCTCACTCTGTCGCCCAGGCTGGAGTGCACTGGCATGATCACTGCTCACTGTAGCCTTCAATTTCTGGGCTCAAGTGATCCTTCCACTTCAGCCTCCCAGGTAGCTGGGACTACAGGCATGAGCCACCACGTCTAGCTAATTTTTGGGTTTTTTTTCTGGAAAAACAAGGTTTTGCCATGCCAGTCAAACTTCTGGGCTCAAGTGATCCTCCTGCCTTAGACCTGCTAGCTGAGAAAACAGATGGTACCACAACTGGCTAATTTTTAAATTTCTTTGTAGTTTTTACTTTTTTTTTTTTTTTGGAGAGACAGGGTCTCACTCTGTGGGCCAGGCTCGTCTCGAACTCCTGGGCTCAAGCCATCCTCTCGCCTTGGCCTCCCAAAGTTCTGGAATTACAGGCCTGAACCCAGTAATTGTTTTAAAATAAAATTTCAGATGCACTCTTGAACCTCAGAAGTTCATTTTGTGGTGGTGATATTTGGTTTTGGCCTTGCCATACATTTATCACATGATCGTGACACCCAGTCAGCATTTGGATAAAATGTATATTTTTGATGGCAATTAGTATTTTAGCATATGGACGTATCACAATTTATTTACCCAAATGCAGATGGGTGGCCATTTTTACTACTTTACATTCTTGCACACACAGCTTTGCATATTTGCTCAATTATTTCTTTATAATAAAGTTCTAAACGTGGATTTGTTAGGGACAGAAGACATGCCCATTTTTAGTGCTGATATATTTTTGCCAAATTGCCCTTAGAAAATGCTGTACCAATTTATACTTTCACTGGAGGCATCTGACAATAAGCTCTTACCCACAGCCTTCCCAGTGAGGGAAGACTATCACGTGCATTCATCTTTACCAATCTGACAGAGGAAAAAAAGGAACATTGTCTTTTTTAACCACTGAGACTGGCTCTCTTTTCATGTTTGTATTTCTTTTGTGAATGAGCATTTATGCTCTTTGCACAAACTTGTTTCTACATGAAGAGATTAATCTTTTAAGTATGGAGTTAAGAACATGGTTCTAATTTTTTACATTTAGAAGTCTGTTCTCTTTCTCTCTCTTCCTTTCTCTCTCCCTCTCTCTCTCTCCCTTTCTCTCTCTCTTCCTTTCTCACTCCCTCTCTCTCTCTCCCTTTCTCTCTCTTCCTTTCTCTCTCCCTCTCTCTCTCTCCCTTTTTCTCTCTCTCTCTCTTCCTCTCTCTTTCTCTGTCACACCCACACAGAATATAGAAATAAACATCTTAGTGCATAAAATTTGTTTTGTATTTAGGATTTTTTTCCATAGGATAGAATTTCAGGAGTACTGTTATACTTGGTTCCAGACTACAATATTTTTAGGCTCTTCATTCATAGGGAAAAATTAGTAAAGCACAATTTGTGATGTTCAGTTGTACCTTTTTAACCAAGTCCTTCCAGATCAATACTTTTCTCTATTTAAAAATATTTTGGTTGAATTTGTAAGCAATGAGCAATATGTCATTTCTGTGTTAACAACCAGTTCACCATTTATTTGATTCAGTTGCATATTTATGCAATTTAAATGCTGACAAAGTTGTCATTAAAATTGGTTGACTTACACTGAGGATTTTTTAATAGTTTAGTTTTTATCATAGTCTTATCACCTTGCAGCTGTTATTATGTTTAAGGCTGTTTTAGTGGAAAATGGCAGACTTTACTGAACACTCAGATGCCTAGCACTGTGTGTACTGAAAATGTTAACTCTCTGAATCTATACACCACCACAATGAGTTAGAAATTATCTCCCTTTTGTGGTAAGGAAAAATAAAACGGAGAGGTTTGGCAACATGTCTAAAGCCATATACCTCATAAGTGGTGGAGATTAGATCCTTTTTAATTTTCCATTATGAAGAATCTCAAACATACATCAAAATTAAAAAACAACAATGAATGACCGTATTTTCAACAATCATTAACATTTTGCTATTGCTTCATCTCCCTGAATATTTTTGCTGAGCCATTTCAAATTAAATTGTAGATATCATGACATTCCACTCTGAAATATTACAGCATATACCTAAAAAATTTTCCTCCATATCCTATTCCATTATTGCACCTAACAAAAACAACTCACTGGTATTATCTACCATCTAGTCCTGATTCAGATTCTTGGATTGACTCCCAAATGTCTCTTACAGTTTTTGTTTTTCCAAACCAGAATCCAGTCAAGGAACATCAATTGCATTTAGTTTTTATGTCTCTAAATCTGTCTCTCTCTCTCTTTTTTTTTTTTTTGAGAAAGAATCTCACTGTATTGCCCAGGCTGGAGTGCAGTGGCGCAATCTCTGCTCACTGCAACCTCCACCTCCCAGGTTCAGGCGAGTCTCAGTCTCCCAAGTAGCTGGAATTACAGGTGTGAACCACCATGCCCGGCTAATTTTTGTATTTTTTTAGTAGAGATGGGGTTTCATCATGTTGGGCAGGCTAATCTCTAACTCCAGACCTCAAGTGAGGCCCACGTTGGCTTCCCAAAGTGCTGGGATTACAGGCATGAGCCACCGCATCCGGCCTCTAAATCTCTTTTAATCTAACCAATCCCTCTACACATTTTTTTATGACCCTGACTTTTTGAAAAGACAAGGAGTGCTATAGTGCAAGGTCCCCAATCCCAGGGCCACGAACAGGTACTGGTCTGTGGCCTGTTAGGAACGGGGCCACACACAGGAGGTGAGTAGCAGGCAACTGAGCAAAAGACTTCTTCATCTGTATTTACAGCCATTCCCCATTGCTCTTGTTACTGCCTGAGCTCCACCTCCTGTCAGATCAGCGACAGCATCAGATTCTCATAGGAGCGTGAACACTATTGTGAACTGCGTGTGTGAGGGATGTAGGTTGTGCGCTCCTTACAAGAACCTAATGCCGATGATCTGTTACTGTCTCCCATTGGCCCCAGATGGGACCGTCTAGTTGCAGGGAAACAAGCTCAGGGCTCCCACTGATTCTACATTACGGAGAGTTGTATAATTATTTCATTGTATATTAAAATGTAATAATAGAAATAAAGTGCACAATAAATGTAATGCACCTGAATCATCCCTGAACCACCCCTTGCCCCTGGTCCATGGAAAAACTGTCTTCTACAAAACCAGTCCCTATTGCTAAAAAGGTTGGGGACTGCCGCTCTAGTGTTCTCACATTCTGATCTGTCTGATGTAACTTCTTGAGATTATTTAACTTATTTCTCTAGAGCTTGTGATTCCTATTAAGCCAACTTTAGATCTTAAGATTCAAGTTAAACATTTTTGGTGAGAATATTTCACAGGAGTTGCTGTACACTCGGCTGGGTGCGGTGGCTCACACCTGTCATTCCAGCACTTTGGGAGGCTGAGGTGAGCAGATCACTTGAGGCCACGAGTTCAAGATCGGCTTGGCCAACATGGCAAAACCCTGTCTCTACTAAAAATACATGGGCATGGTGGCACGCACCTGTAATCCCAGCTACTTAGGAGGCTGCAGCATGAGAATCGCTTGAACCTAGCAGGTGGAGGTTGCAGTGAGCCAAGATCGCACCTCTGCACTCCAGCCTGGGAGACAGAGTGAGACTCTGTCTCAAAAAATAAAAGTTAAAAAACCAAAAAGAAGAACTGCTGTACACTTCATAGTCATCATAATAAAGTCGTAAGGGCACATGTCTGGCCACCCTATTATTAGTGATACAAGGATGGGTCACTGACAGCTGGGTCCCTCCATTCTACAGGTACATTTGTTCCTTTGTGACTGACAAGTTATCTATGAGTCAGTTTTTGGTATCATGTAAAAGGGGTAAAACGAAATTTTTTTAAGTAAGCATTTCAATTTAATGTTTTTTAGTTCTAATTGATGATCCTTGCCAGAATCAATTATTTCAACATCACTCTCATTATCAGCTTTATCATTACTTTGTTAACTATAATAGCGTACTTTTGAAGAATACATTCTCTGGAAGAAGAATATATTTACTATGTAGTACACCTCAAGAAGAGCGGTTTTTTTGTTTTTGTTTTTTTGTTTTTTTTGAGATGGAGTTTCGCTCTTGTCGCCCAGGCTGGAGTGCAGTGGCACAATCTTGGCTCACTGCAACTTCCATCTCCCGGGTTCAAGAGATTCTTTTGCCTCAGTCTCCCAAGTAGGTGGAATTACAGAAGTGTGCCACCACACCCAGCTAATTTTGTAATTTTAGTAGAGACAGGGATTCACCATGTTAATCAGGCTGGTCTCGAACTCCTGACCTCAGGTGATCCACCCTTCTTGGTCTCCCAAAGTGCTGGGATGACAGGTGTGAGCCACATGCCCAGCCTAAGAAGAGCTATATTTCGTCAATGAGATGAACTACAGTATTTCTGAAAGAGGAAGGAAATGTACTTACTTCTTTCCTTATAACTTCTAATTTTCTGAAAAGTTGGTCACTTCCATAAGTGACAAAGGAGTTTTTCAGTGGTTGGTGACAGATTTTGTTTTGATTATTTTTCCTTGATTATCTCTATTGACTCATGGATTTTTATGTACAGTAATATATATTTTATATTCAATATTTTTTAACACTTACTGAAAATGATATTTAAATAGTGGTTTGTCTGAATTCCAAACATAGTGTTCTTTTACTATATCATCACTACTGTTGGAGACTCAAACCTCTAAGTCTGACTCTCACCCATAAAATGTCTCACAGTGGGAAAATGCCACAGAAGATGGAAGCATCATCTTGTATTTAGCTAAAGTTTGAATATTATTTTTAAGGCTTGTGAAGGTGAAAACAGGAAGAAGATGTAGGATATGGCTCTGTGTTTTTAAATCCTAGCTCTAAATAGCCTAAGTATCAATGATTCTTCAAAAACTGGAAAAGTAAAACACAGATCCATGAAGCAATTAGTCATAATCACAAACAAACACACAACTAGAATTAAGAGTCTTTGGGCAACAGAGCATGACAGTTAAGAATCACTTCTGTGTTACATTTGAGATCTTAAGATAATACATTTAGCTTCATATTGAGTGCTCATCTTAATTTTTAATTGTTTACCCTTTATAAATAAATCAAAATTTCAAAAAGCATCTAAATAAGGGATTTCATAAGTAAAAGTCTGATTATTATAAGAACTCAGTAATTCAGAATAATTTGTATGTTTGCAGAGGCTAACAGGAGGAATGGGAGATATAAATTACTGGAAAAGCTGATTGGAGCACTTAAAGAAAGAATGAAACTATACGTATCTTTAAAATATGCCAAGTATGTTGTCTCATTTTTATTATATACTCTCAATTAACATCATTATTATACTAAACTACCAATTTATTTAGCCAACCTGTCTTTCCTTGAAAATCCATTTAATCCTCTTACCTTATAAAAATTAACTTTAGCTCAATCTATGTGGATTAGCATAATTTGAGCTTTAACTATGTTTTCATTATTGAAGGACAATACAATTTAGAACGCATATCACAGTATTTTAGAAGCCTAAAACAGTTCTCATGATAGCTAAAAATTCACTGTTAAGCCATATTTTAAGTCTGTATATGTTATGCAATTTCTAAAATTTTAAACTAACTTTATATGTTTTCAAATGTTTGTTCAATGTGTATTACAAGTGAGTTCTTCCTGAAAAAAATTAACATGTTTCTTTTACATATTAATCACACTTCCTCAAACCTCAGAGTTCTGACCATCTTAATAAGTATTTACCTTCAAAATGAAATTTAGAATAAGTACATTTTCAAACCATTGTCATTGCTCTGCCTACATATGCAAATCACTGTCAATTCCTGCAATAATTTAGAGGCTTCAACAAAACCTCACCTTGAGTTAAAGAACAGAACAATAAATGTATGACTGTATCAAAATAGAACATACATTCTGAAAAAATACCTATCTATTGTATATCAATAAAAACAATGAAAAATACCAACAAAAGAGCAATAAAAATATTTTTAGAACACTGATATAGGGGTTTTGGCTAGCACAGAGTTTTTAATTTAGTCTTAGACACAAAATTTTCTTATAATCATAATTTCTGAAAAGCACAAATTGCAATGTACCTTCTCTGATTTCATTGAACCAATCAAAAGAGTAATTTCAGGCTGGGCAAGGTGGCTCACACCTGCAATCCTAGCACCTTGGGAGACCCAGGTGGAAGGATCTCTTGAACTCAGGAGGTTGAGACTGCAGGGAGCCATGATCATGCCAGCGCACTCTGGCCTGAGTGACAGAGTGAGACCCAGCCTTAAAAATAAATAAATAAATAAAATAGCACAGGTTTTTGAAAAAAGCACTAGGAAAGCACAATCGAAGCCAGCCTGGGCAACATGGTAAAACCTCATCTTTATGAAAAATACGAAAAAATTATCCGGGTGTGGAGGTACATGCCTGTAGCCTTAGCTACCCGGGAGGCTGAGGTGGGAGGATCACCTAAGTCTTGGGGGTCAAGGCTGCAGTGAGCTGTGATTGTGCCATTGTGCCCTGAGCAGCAGAGTGAGACTCTGTCTCAAAAGAAAACAACAAAAAAAGAATTATTTCAAACAGACCTTTCTGCCTTTAATACCACTGCTATCCCACAGTAATAAATATTTTATCATTCTTTTAGTCTGGGCATTTAAAAACATAAACAAATAAACATTCTGACTTTAGTTAGCTTCAGAGATTCTCCAGAACATTACATATAGACATGAGCTCTTCCGAAATAATGTTTTTTTTTAAGTCTAGGATTCATTTCTCTTTAAGAAAAGTAAAAAGAAATTCTCCAGTTAAAGTGGGCCAGGTGCGGTGGCTGACACCTGTAATACCAGTACTTTGGGAGGCTGCGGCAGAACTGCTTGAAGCCAGGAGTTCAAGACCAACCTGGGCAACACAGTGTGGCCACGTCGCTATAAAAAAAAATTTTTTTTAATTAGCCAGGTGTGTCAGTGCACGCCTACAGTTCCAGCTTCTTAGGAGGCCAAAGTGGGAGGATCGCTTGAGCTCAAGAATTCGAGGCTGCAGTGAGCTATGATCGCACCACTGCACTCTTGCCTGGGTTACAGTGAGACCCGGTCTCTAAAAATAAATTTTTTTCTTAATTTTGAAGAAAAAAATTTTTCTACAATTCATAGCTTCACTAAGCTGAACGTGTTATTTTTTCCCTATGAAAAATAAGACTGAATATTTCTATGTCTGTAGTAACTCCTAAAAGAGTTGGAAAGGTTCTCTGAAAGGAGGTGGTTAGACACCCAACGGAGCAAAATATGATTCCCATAGACAGGATTCCAGTATCTAGAATCTTTAAAAAATGTGAGCAAAGCCAAAACCAAGAAAATCACTCGAAATTTGTTCACTAAGAGCCCTAACTTCTTTAAATCCCCAGGGAAAGGCAGCAGATGAGCTAATGTCTACAGATAAAAGGAACAAAAGCACATTCTGTCGATGGCTATGATTCAAAGACCATTTGCTTAACCTGTTGCTCCTGGTGCTTTGGGAGGCTCTTCCCCCAACACCAGTGAAATCATAGAGATGGGTGTGCTTGAGAAACAGATAAAAGAAATAGCAGAAGTTTTTGAAAAAAAGCACCATGAAAGCACAATCTAAAATAGGAAATATTCCTGATGTCTCACAAAACACTAACATTATTTGGGAGTTAGGGGCTGAATGCAGAACCCATATCCTCAATATTAGTTTGAGCTAGACTATTAACCAGGGGCGCTTTTAGAGACAGATAAGAAAAACTAAAAACTGAATTATGTCCTAATATCAGGATTCTGTATAATAGTATGAAACACCAAACAAGGAGATATAATAAGCCTTTTTTTTTTCTCTTTAGGAAGTATGAAAAGACACAAAGCAAAAAATTTATCTATTCAGGATTCTTTTTCTTTGCACCAAGTTGGGTCTAGTTTCTTGATTTCCATGTAAAATATCAAGTTATAATTACCAACTTTCCGGAGCTCAAAGGAAGATTCAAACTGGTGCCCAGCTGCCAGGAGGAGGACCGCATAATTAATTCCTGACTGTAGTGTTGGCTCAGATTCAAATGCCTTTTTGAACCTATAAAAAACCACAAATGTACAAGTTAACTTTCTCAATCATGAAACCCTGGGTGTGTAATAGCTTCTGTTTGTATAACTCCAATGCCTGAGCAAGTAAAAATATTGCACTGGCCTTCACCCCAGAATCTGGTGTGCTATTAGCACTTAACGCTTCAGAAACTGCTTATCTTTGTCCACAGTTCTATTGCTTTCCCCCACTGAGCTCACTCTCAACCTACCTAGTAACCCTAGTCTTTTAAAAAATCCTGTCTTCAACCATCTAGCAGAAATATGAGAATGTGAAAAGTTAATTACAAGGGCACTTGTTACAAGATGAAAAATTACTCTAAATATCCAATATTATACAGTGTAATATGAAATAACATATATTCCAAATGTTAGAAAGCAATGTAGTCATTTATATTGTAGAAGCATGTTAAAAGTCAGAAGAAAACTAGTGTTTCCAAGTAAAATGTAGTCGTCTACTTGGAAGCCATCATTCAGGGTGTGCGGGGGTGTGTGTGTGTGTGTGCGCGTGTGCAATAAACATTTAAAAATGAGAACCCTGCACATATTTTTTAAACTAGTTTTTAAAAACTCTTAAAAATATACAGAGCACTGAGGAGGTAACATACTGAAATGATCAATTCCATAAGAATGATATAAAAATGAAATAATGTCAATTATAAGATGAAATTAAGAAAAGCAGAGATTGTGTCTCTACACACTAATTTTGGCTCAGAGAGTTATAAAAAGACTTCTCTGAATATGCATAAAACCGAGTATCAACCTTTGAAAACACTTCAATATTTAAAAGGACTTCAGTGTTTGGATATTTACTTTATTTTCAAGGTAATACTTCCTAGGATACATTTAAGGGTTTCCTTACATGCATCATTAAACAGGCAATGATAGTCAATATAATTTCACTTAGGGGTACGTAAAATCAGAAAAATAAAATAAATGCCCTAGTGACTAAGAGGAACTGCCTGAGGCCAATGCATGAAAAATGAAACTTTTATGTTTAAAAAAATCATGCTGAAGAAAATATAAGAACTAAATATCTAACAAATGACCATTTGATGATACCAAAAAAGGTTATGTGGGAAGAAATACATTACAATTCCAAGATAAAAGCATTCTCACCTAAGTCCTAACTGTGTAAATAAAAAACAGGAATACTAAACATAGTGATAGGTACAATAGTGTATATTGTAGGCACAATACGTGTATATTCTAGGCTTTTATACATACTCAAAATTTTCCATAATTTAAAATAAATTAAACATCAAATGAAAACAAAAAATATGTTTTTCTGAATATTGAGGACCATGTCTCTTTTTTAAATGTCTTGCTCTTTAAGTAGAACAAGCATCTCTGAATGGAAACAAAAATAACTATGAATCTTAACTAGTTGGCTCTGATAGTTATGTACCTATGAAATAAAAAAAAGGTACTACTGCATCACTATAGGTGATTAAAAAGCATTTTTTAATGTTTCCAGAAGTATACATGTTTCCATTCTAAAATGAAAAAATATATACACCTAGACTACAGATACTCGAAACTATATCAAGGCAAGTCACAACTTACAGGTCAACTTACAAGTCTTAGACTAACATAAGTCTCAAAGTTCTTTGTCTTTGTTCAGAGGCAAGTATAGTGTCCCAACAAAAAGGATTTAGGAGAAGAAAGAAGTAGACACTTCCCTTTCTACCAATTCATATCAAGATATGTAATATTTTTCATTAAATACATTATTGCATTTTCCCTGAAACCAAAGAACATAAAATGTCTCTCTTAAAGATAGGAAAAGGAAGATGCAAAAATGAAGACATATCAAAATCAATCAATAAATATTGGCGAATATCTCCTATGTGCCAAAACCAACCCAAATGAATATTTGGGTTTATATCTGTTTTTCTGTTGCCACAAACAATATATATTTTTGTATTTTAAATGAAAATATAAATACCAATAAAATTAATAATTCACATTATTCTTGAGCTCCCCTCCATCCATGAGACTAAATTGAATACTGCATTGAGGAAAAAGTCTTAATGTTTTCTGGAGCTTAAAAGAGCACGTAGGTATATTACAAAAGAAATAAAATCCTGTCATATATCATTAGTATACCACTGCAGGAAGTGGGAATTCTCCCATACTGTAAAAGCAAAGAAGTACAGTATCCTTGGCAGAAAATTGCCAATATCAAAACTATAGAATTTTTGTTTGTTTGTTTGTTTTTTTGAGATGGAGTTTCACTCTTGTTGCCCAGGCTGAAGTACAATGACACGATCTCAGCTCACTGCAACCTCTGCCTCCAGGGGTCAAGCAATTCTCCTGCCTCAGCCTCCTGAGTAGCTGGGATTACAGGCATGTGCCACCATGCCCGGCTAAATTTTTGGTTTTTTTTTTCAGTAGAGATAGGGTTTCTCCATGTTTGTCAGGCTGGTCTCGAACTCCAGACCTCAGATGATCCGCCCACCTTGGCCTCCCAAAGTGCTGGGATTACAGGTCTGAGCCACTGCACCCGGCCAACTATAGAAATTTTATACAAATGTTGGGAACCTACATAGCCATTTATATTGTGGACAAATATTAAATGTGAGGGGGAAAATTTGTGTTTCCAAGTAAGACGTAGTCATCTACTTGGGAGCCATCACTCCTGCTTCAGTAACTAGGGGGAAATAAGAACACATATCAAAAATACATTTTTGCGGACACTGGAGATCTATAGAAGCAACAAAAAAATCACTGAAATAAATTCCAAAGAGGGAAGTGGCCTTCCAAGATGAGCTGAATTGCTGTTGTCTTTCATGGGGGCATTTGCTGATTCTGACTCTAAAATTAGGCTTGGGCTTGGCATGGGCAGAAAAACTCTGTCTATTTTAAACTTTACCAAGAAAAAGAAAAACTAGTGGATTTCTTGATAATTGTGTGGTTTGGCACGACAGAATGAAACCTGGAAGAGCCCCAAATGTTTGGCTGCTTTCTTCACAGGACATTCGTTGAATGCTGAGTTGTACAGGAGGCTAGGGCGTGGAGTAGAGCTGGGATACAGAGTGAAATCTCCTGAGTGTTTAGGAGAAAAGTCCCACTAGGGAAAGGAGCCTACAACAACCATAGGAAAAAAGTCTCCCCTTTAAGAAATCTACCATATTTTGGGCTGGGCACACTGGCTTCCAGCCCTTTGGGAGGCCAAGGTAGGTGGATCACTTGAGGTCAGGAGTTCAAGACCAGCCTGGACAACATGGTGAAATCCTATTTCTACTAAAAATATAAAAATTAGCCAGGCATGGTGGTGTGTGCCCCTAGTCCCAGCTACTCGGAAGGCTGAGGCAGGCAAATCACTTGAACCCTGGAGGTGGAGGTTGCAGTGAGCCAAGATTACACCACTGCCCTCCTGGGCAACAGAGAAAGACTCTGTCTCAAAAAAATAATAATAATAAAATAAATAAATAAATAAATAAAAGAAAAAGAAAAAAAGAAATCTATCAAATTTTGGAGAATAAAGAGCTAAACACAAAACTCCGAAGGACAGATATGAAATATCCCACAGTATTTAATGGATAAGAAGATAGAAATCTGCCTGCCTATCAATCAGAAGTTCAAGAGGGTCACAGCTAACAAGCAGAGACAAAACAGAAACAGACAAGGTCAATGAAAACAAAACCCCAGACCCAACCCGACTCAACTGCATTTGTTAAGGTAATCAGCTTCTTACCCTATCTGGCTAACAGAGGAAAGGGAAAATCTCTGTGAGTGAAAATAAAATCATCTCCAAGTCTCAATAATTTTTTTAATACAAAATGTCTGGGATACAATAGAGAAATACAAGACATGCAAAGAGCCAGGAAGTTGTGACCAATAAACAAGAGCAAACACAGACAAGAAAAGCTGACCTACAGATAATTCAGATACTGGAGTTTATAGACAAGGACTTTAAGATAATTATGACAAATATGGTAAAGAATATAGAGAAAAAGATAAAATGGATAAAAGATATAAACAACTTCAAAAGAGAATCAGAATCAAAGAAATCACATAATCTAGCACCAAAACATACAATACCTGAAAACAAGAATTCAATGTATGGGCTTACAAGTTAATTCAACAAAGTGGAAAAACAGTTTTGGTGAACTACCTTCTATGACAATAGAAGGTATCTAAACTGAAGCAGAGATATAGAAAAAAAAAAAAAAGAAAAGAAAGAAAGAAAACACCCACACACACACAACAATAAAGCATAAGAAACAGAGAAGACACAGTTAAATGGTCTAACCTATGTATCACTGTAGCCCCAGAAAGAGAAGAAAGAGAATATGGAGCACAAGAAATATGTGAGATATAATGGATAAAAACATTTCAAAACTGATGAAAACATCAACCCACAGATTCAAGAAGCTCAGCAAAACTCAAGCAGGATAAAATAAGATAATTAGAGTCTAAATGCCAAAACATGTTACCAAAATCCAAAAACACAGTGGAAAATCTTTTAAAATCAGCCAGAGAAAAAAGATACATTACTTTCAAAGGAGCAATAAAATTGACAGTAGACTTTGCCATACAAACTCTGGAAGCCAGATTACAACGTAGTGACATCTTTAGAGTAATAAAATTTAAAAAAAGCCTAAAAAAGATATTTTCAGACAAAAACTGGGAACTAGTTGCCAGCAGATCTGAACTATAAAAAAATACTAAAAATGCTTCAGACTAAAGGAAAATGATTTCATTTGGAAGCACTGAACTTCAGAAAGAAAGAGCATCGGAAAGAGTAAATATGTGACAAGATCTAAAATACAAAAATTATTTAAAATCTATTGATTATGTAAACTGCTCCAAGTTTCTTTCCTTGTTCAGGAAGCAGTAAAATACAAAATGTAAGGTAGACTATAAATGATGCAAGTTGTAATCTCTAGGGAATACTCAAAGAATAATATGAAAACTATTACTAAAGTGCTAATGTAGGAGAAAATGTAATACTAAGTTAATAAAAATAAAGCAAGAATGGAGGACTAAAGGAACAAAAACATGTAAGACAAATACAAAATAAATAAGACAAATAGTCAATACTATTGATATAACCCCAACTATCAGTTACCACATTAAATGTAAATGATCTAATCATGCCTAATAAAAGAGATTTTTCAAATTGAACTGAACAATAACAGCAAAATATGCAATTATATTCATTTTAAAAAGGCACACTGTAAATACAAGTTGAGTAACCCTAATCCAAAAACCTGAAATCTAAAATGCTCCGAAATCCAAAACTTTTTGAGTGCTGATGTGATGCTCAAAGGAAATGCTCATTGGAGCATTTCTGATTTCCAATTTTCAGATTAAGGATGCTCAACTGGCAATTATAATGCAAATATTCCCAAATTCAAAAATATAAAAAATCCAAAACACTTCTGGTCCCAAGCATTTTATATAGAAAAGATACTTAATAAGTATTAGGACACAGGTAGGTTGAAAGTGAAATGATGCATAAAGATGTATCATCCAAATATTAAATAAATGTTATTATAGGTTAATATCAGACAAAATTGACTTTAAGATAAAAATTATTATAAGAGAAAAAAGGAATGCTTCATAATGATAAAGAGGTAAATTCAATAGGAAAATGTAATAGTCCCAAATGTACCTAATAGTATAGTTTCAAAACATATACAGAAAAAATGGACAGAACTAAAAAAGCAGATATACAAATCTACAATCATAGGTAGAGATCTTAAAACACTCTCAGTGATGATCAAACAAATAGACAAAAATTATCAGTGAGGATATAGATTTGAATAACATTATTAGCCAAGTTAATCTAACTGACTTACATGGAACACTACACCTAACAACTGTGTACCATATTCTGGGCCATAAAGTACTTCTCAACAAATTTCAAAGGACTGAAATAATGAAAAATGTGTTCTCTCACCACAATAGAATTAAACTACAGAACAATAAAGAAAGATATATTTGGAAATTGGGCAACTCAGTTCATAACCCAAAGGTCAAAGAAGAAATTGTACTGAAAATTAGAAGGTATTTAAATGGAACAATATATATATATGTTCTTATATATGAGGTAATGAAAGTCTAATAGATAAAATGTCTGGGATGCAGAACAAATTATACCTTTAAATGTAGACATTGGAAAAGGAGCAAGGTTGAAAAATCAATGCTCCAAGCTTCCATCTAGTAAACAAACAGCGTATCATCTTCAAAGTAGAGAGAAGGGTATAATAAAGAGCTGAAATCAGTGAAATAAAAAGCAAACATGCAATAAAGAAAATAGTGTCAAAACGTGGTTTTTTGCAAAGATTAATAAAATTGATAAACTCTTAGGCAGACTTCTCATGAAACAGAGAGAAATAAAAATTACTGCTAAGCCTTCATAAACAAAAAGAGGGGCATCAGTACAGATGATATGAGCATTAAAAGCAAAGTAAAGGACATTTGGAACAACTTTATGCCAATAAATATAACAACATGGGTAAAATGAAAAAATTCCTTAAAATCACATGTAAGCATGACACAAGAAAAAAATGGAAACTCTGAATAGCTCCATATCTGTTAACAGAATTTATAATAATCTGAAATTCTTCTTTTTATTGTCTATCTGCTCCAAGAGAATGTAAGCTCTGTAAGAGCAGGAACCTTATCAACCTTGCTGACCAATGAATCTCTGGTAATTGAATCATCAGAATACCTGACATGCTGCAGGTAATTATGAAATACTTGTGAAATGAAGAAAGAATGCATCCACTTCCTACCAAGATCCAGGCTGAGATTACTGGTAAATACGTCAGTTCATACAAGATACAAATAATCTTTTAACTTCCGTTAGTGATCTAAACTCTGATCTTGATAAAACCATATTACTAGAAACTACATCCTTGGACCACCTTAAACAAGTGAATAGGATATAACTTTCACTGTGTTACATTATTCACTGTGTTACATCTTAATGTTATTGGAGTTCACAACTTCAATAAACATATTGATGTTGTTTATATAGCTTTTATTGATTGCTGTTCATGTAGATTTTATTTACACAGGGTCTGTCATGAGAAATTCCTTTAATTTACTGCGAGGGAGAGTTTAGCTTCCTCTGAATAATTGGTATATTTTTTTTTCACTCTATTACTAAAAAGCATATTGGCTTGAAGCTTAGTCATAGCAAGCATGTTGATCCTTATTACTGCCATATTTACATTCTCTAGTTTCTTTGTGTTAATTTTCATATATATTTTATCATTTTGTTAATTTTTCTTTTTTTTTTTTTGAGATGGAGTCTCGTTCTGTCATCCAGGCTGGAGTTCAGTGGTGTGATCTCAGCTCACTGCAACCTCTGCCTCCCGGGTTCAAGCGATTCTCCTGCCTCAGCTGGGAGTAGCTGGGATTACAGGTGCATGCCACCACGCCCAGCTAATTTTTGTATTTTTAGTAGAGACGGGGGTTTCACCATGGTGGTCAGGCTGGTCTCGAACTCCTGACCTTGTGATCCACCTGCCTCAGCCTCCCAAGGTGATGGAATTACAGGCATGAGCCACTGCACCCAGCTCATTTTGTTTGTTTTTCTAAGACTCAAACTTGATTTTACAAATGTAGATGTTAAAATAATGATGATATCCATTTTAACCGAAGATGCTGTCTCAGACATTTTAGGGTAAGAGTGTCACAGTATCAAACAACTTGCAAATCCCAGTGGCTTGCAACTCCTGTTCATGCCACATATCTGTGTCATGAACTCTGTGTCATGGTTCAGCTCTGCTCCACATTGTCTTCCATCTGGGATCCAGCCTGAAGGAGCAGCCTTCTTGTGGGAAGGGCCAAGGAAAAAGTACATGTGGTACAATCACAAAATTGCTCTCAAAGCTTCTGCTCAGAATACACATCAATCAAGACACACAACCAAGTCTGGTATCATGGGTGGGAATATTTAATCTTCCTACAAATGAGGACAGTGTATTTCTAACAATAATACAACAGCATAGATTATAGTCTCTATCAAAGAAAGCTGTGATTAACATCAAATGGTAAAAGAATCAATAGTAGCTGCCTCTGATTACCGAGCACCTACTAGGTACAAGGCATTGAATGAGACATTTCAGGCATAATCCTTCTAATTCTGACAATTCTTTAAAGTAGGGAGAACTCCTTGTCAACAAGAAAATTGAAGCACAGGAATATTAAGTTATGCAGTGAGGAAGTGGTCAAGCAGGAACTCTACCCAGTTCTGCTGGATTCCAAAGCCTAGGCCCTTTTCTTTGTATGGTTCTGCCAACCCTTTGGTTTGTACTAACAATTTTTGTAGTTCCTTCTCATTGTTTCCTGGGAATTTTTTGTTTTTGTTTTAAATAAAAGGGAGTTGACTGAAACAGGAAAAATAAAAATGAGAAATAAATGAGAATTGCTTTTTATATTAAGGATAAAGCTTGTATTCTATATACAACAGAAACAGATATTGATATATTCTAAAAAGAACGGTGTTTTTCACAATCTATTTGATCAGTCTCATAAAACAAAAGACTAATATTTCAAAAAGACTTACATGGCAATACTGCTGAAATGCATCCATAAAAACACACCAAACAAGAGTTTTACATTGTTGAGAATGTCACAGTTTAGCAAGAGGATACGTAAATATGAACAATATGTAAGTCTATACATAAAGAAACCTATAAACAATGATTAAAAGTGCAAAACTATAAAGATAGATAAATAAAAGGATGAAGCTGAATTCAAGAAGGAAATAAATCTTAGGGAACTACACATTTACATCTTAAGAGAAATTTAGTGGCTATCTTTGAGTAACCATACGAAGTTATTTCCACTCCTGTTGATCTTTTTTTTTTAGCACTAAATATTTGTTGAAAGGGGCAAATAACTTTTTTTTTTTTTTTTTGAGAGGAAGTCTCATTCTGTCGTCCAGGCTAGAGTGCAATGGCGCAATCTTGGCTTACTGTAACCGCCACCTCCCAGGTTCAAGTGATTCTCCTGCCTCAGCCTTCTGAGTAGCTGCGACCACAGGCATGCACCACCACACCCAGGTAATTTTTGTATTTTTAGTAGAGATGGGGGTTCACCATGTTGGTCAGACTGGTCTCGATCTCCTGACCTCAGGTGATCCACACGCCTCGGCCTCCCAAAGTGCTGGGATTACAGGCATGAGCCACCGCACCCAGCCAAAAGGGGGCAAATAATTTGCATTATTTAATTCATTATTTCATTTAAAAGTTGAAAACTTTTCTTTCAAGCTTTCAAAGCAATAGGTTTCTGTTCAAGAATTGCCTTATGATTAGTACTGTATTTTTTTACCTGATTGCAAACTAGCTTAAAAGCAGTTAAGTCCTTGATTATAGTGAGTGATGAAGTCTTCACAAAAAAGACTTCTCACTTTTTGCATCCACACTGATATGTTCAACAGAAATCAAAAATAAAGAAAATATTTTTGAACTGATTATTTCTAGCTGGAATATCTACTTTCCAACAAAGAGGACACTGAGCTCAAGTCAAGTTCTTGCTATTTTTCATTGTTGTGATAAAACAGCTGTGATTCTTTCTGAGACACAAAGGTAATTAAATTAGAATTGCATGGTGTTTTTTATCTCTAGGGATATTTCTGAAATTAACACTTATAAAACAACTCAGAAACAAAGCAGGACAGCATGTGAAGAAACTAATGCTGAATCACCCTGCTGTTGTGATCTGCTGGTGGGGGTATAACCCTCCAATTCAAACTACTTATTTGTGTACATATCTTCTTATAATAGAAAACTCAGGAACAAAATAAAAGAACCCCAAGTTCTAACTGTGTTTTTCCAGTCCTTTTACCATGCACATATTTTTTTCCAAGAAAAGAGAATCACACTGTTTTTATGATCTGCTATTTAATTGATGAAATATCATGATGCATGTTACTATTAAACATTTTTCAAAACCACAGTTTTCTTCTGGGCATATACTTAAAATAATTGAAAGTAGAACCTTAAAGAGATATTTATACACCAACGTTTAAAGTAGCATCATTTACAATAGCCAAAAAAGTTGGCAACAATTTAAATGTCCATCAAGAGATGAATGGATAAACAAAATGTGGTATATACACACAACAGAGTTATTATTCAACCTTACAAAGGAGGGAAATTCAGACACATGCTACAACACGGAGGAAGATTTGAGGGCCTTACACTTAGCAAAACAAGACCGCCACACACACACACACACACACACACAACCCAAACCAAATATGACACCACTTACGTGAGGTACTTAGAGTAGTCAAATTCAGAGAGATTTATAGAAAGACAGAAAGTAATGATGGTGCCTAGGGTCAGGGGAAGGAGAGAATGGGAGGTTGTTGTCTAACAGATACAGAGTTTTAGCTGTGCAAGATAAAAAAATTTTCTGTGGATGGATGGTGATGATAGTTGCATAACAATATGAATGTACTTAATGCCACTAAACTGTACACTTAAAATGGTTAAAATGGTAAATTTTATGTTATATATATTTTACCACCAAATTTTGAATGAATGATATTCCATCCTTTGGAAATGTGATTCTTTGCTTAACAACTTATCTATTTTTGGATATTTAGATTTTTTCCAACTTTTTGTAAAGTTCAGTGTCATGAACACCATTGTAGATCTTTGTTTCTATGTTTATCATTTCTTTAGGATAGTTTCTCAGTGACAGAACTGGATCAAAGAACATGAATGATTTGAAAGCTCTTGATGCACAATGCCAAACTGCTTTCCAGAAAGGTCTTTACCAATTCACATTCTCAAGAGTGGTGTAGGAGGGTGACTTTTACAGCGCACCCATGCCAAAATAAATTATTCTCATCTTTGCCAATTGATTGCAACAAAAAAGAATACCTCAGGATTCTAACTTGCTCTAATTTGATTACTCTTAAGGGTGAATAGTTTTCATATGTTTATGATGCGTGTACACTTATTCTTGCAATAACTGCCCCAATTATTTAAAAAGAAATACAAACCCATATTCTGAGAAGGTTGGAAAGATGGGAAGAGATACATTTGGAAGAGCTCTGAAGGGGAGGTGGGGCTAGGGGTTTAAATTCAATCTTTGAGGCTATGAAGAACAGTAAAGATTTAGGAGGAAGGGAGTGACAGCAAATATGGAGAAAATCTAAATATTTCATTTAAGGGGAATAGTTACATTAACCAATTATGATTAATCTATGCTGTAAGATGGATCCACTAAAGCAGAATCTCCAGGGGCAAAGAATTTCACATTGCTGAAAAATTCCCTAAGCAATTTTGATGTTCTCAGACAGATTTGCAAACAATCGCTTTGGTTCACTAAATGAAATCACTCCTATTCTTTCATATTCTCCTTTTCAGTATAATGCTTGGCAAATATCTAGTTCTCTCCCTCATTCCTCTAATAACTGAATTACATAAAGCAAGCCTTAGTTTCTCTCCTTAGGTGCTCCTTCTTTGTTAGTCAATTAGGAAACCTCTACAGAGACATAGTAAATACTCATTCTGGCCGTGTACAGTGGCTCATGCCTATAATCCCAGCACTTTGGAAGACTGAGGAAGGATCACTTGGGCCCAGGAGTTTGAGATCAGGCCTGGGCAACATAGTGAGACCCCCATCTCTAGAAAAGATTTGAAGAATCAGCTGGGTGGTGGTACACATGGGTAGTCATGGATACTTCAGAGGCTGAGGCAGGAGTATAGTTTGAACCCAGGAGGCTGAGGCTGCAGTGAGCCACGGTCACAACACTGAACTCCAGCCTGGGTGACAGAGTGAGACCTTGTCTCAAAAACAACAACAACAACAACAAAAAAACGCCTGTAATCCCAGCACTTTGGGAGTCCGAGGTGGGCAGATCACGAGGTCAGGAGATTGAGGCCATCCTGGCTAACACGGTGAAACCCCATCTCTACTAAAAATACAAAAAAAAAAAAAAAATTAGCCGGGTATGGTCGCAGGTGCCTGTAGTCCCAGCTACTTGGGAGGCTGAGGCAGGAGAATGGCATGAACCCGAGAGGCGGAGCTTGCAGTGAGCCGCGGTCGCGCCACTGCACTGGAGCCTGGGTGACAGAGTGAGATTCCGTCTCAAAATAAATAAATGTATATTTATTTATATTTTTTATTATTTATATATTTATATTATTCCGTCTCAAAATAAATAAATTTTATATATATATATAATTCTTAGACCTCAACTTGGTCATGCCATAACACAGCTTCATCCAATCCATCGTCTGCTGAATGTGGTATTAAATCAAGGTCAAAGCTTGAGACCAATGTTCCAGGGTGCTTGTTTACAAAGCCTATGGACATGCTGTGTGTTTTACCCAAGTTCCTAGGTCATTTTGGAACTAGTGATTCCTTAGGAACCCTGTACATCTGGTCACCAATGAGCTGGTGTCATGCTTAGTTATTAAGAACTCTTCCGGCCTTGTGTTCTAAAAATAAAAATCATCCAAAATTTGGGGACTCATATAATAGACACAATAAAGGACTAAGCAAAAATAATGTTAATGCAACTATGGTGAGATAAAACTCTGGAGGTGGGGAGAGTGGGGGAAGGAGGGTGGTAAAAATGAAGAGAACACATAACTCGAAGCCAAGACAAAGGAAACAAGGCTAATCTGGCAAATGGAAAATCGGCATTGCTCTTTATTTGTCTGTTGATTAGTCTGTTATATAACTCTTCCAAAGTAGAGCCAACCCCATTAATAATGTAAAAACTAAATCTTTATTAGGCACACATTACTGTTTGAATAGCACTGTCACTGACGTAAAAGAAAATTAGTTGATAAGGCCAGGCTCGCTGTTCTTCCCCAAGTTACTACGGAAAAATGAACATACTAATGCTAAAAACAGACTTAATGCTTTTAATTTCCTGGCTATGGATCTTTTTTGGCATTATAACAAGAAAGACATGATTATGCTAATACAGTACAAGCACCTAATTTCCTTTCGAAGTTCTCAACATGACTTCATATCTTCTCTTAAGAATGAGAACACCGTTTTCTCCAAAACCAAATGTGATTTCAGGCAAGTACTACCTATCCTACATGGCGCCACAATAGCCCTGATATATGAAATTCAGACAGGGCCTGTGTAAAAATTACACAGATTCTATACATTTTCCCTCATTAGCTAAAATGTTTAGCTACATCCAGAAAGGAAAAAAAAATGACTTTTAGAAATATTTTAGAACAAGGGAAATTTAATATAGTCAATGTTCATTTTGAACATGGATAAATATATCAAATATGTAAAGAAATGCAAAATGAGGGGCAGAAAAAAATACAAAATTACTCACTAAGGATGTATTATACACCAAGGATATAACACTAAAGGCTTACTAAGTTTCAGGACTTTAACATATGTTGTTTTATTCAATCCTCACAACAAAGCACTCATCCCAAAGAGATTAGTCTAAACCGATTGTAATAATCCCATCCTCTTTGCTAGTGATTTGTGTAGTTTGGGGCTGATGAAATACTAGAAGCATGAAAGCACAAAGAAAGTCTGGAGTGGGTTTTAACAAGCATGTTTTCTCAGTCCTAAGAGAATGATACAGGAAAAGACTGTCTCATTTCCCCTCAACACTGGTGCAGCTAATCTGGATTGATCCTGGAATGGCCATAGCCATCTTGCAACCCTGAGTAGGGCAGCCCAAGGTCAGAGCCACCCATGGCCATAGCAAGAAAAAGGACCTGACTGATGTCTTTCAGTTGCTGGTTCAACCTGCACTTGAGCCAGTCCTACTTCTGAACTTCATGTTTTAGAAGATACACTTTCTTATGATTAAACCCATTGGAGTAAGGTGTTCTGCTACTTGCAATATGCCAAGAGCATTCTAACTCATCTAAGCAAGTGTTAATTATTTTTTAAGTAGGAAAATAGAATATGCTAAGGGTAATTTGCCCAATATCACACTGTTTCCAAGTATTGTGTCAACATTGATCCTTTGTGAATCTCCCTTTAGTTCATACTTCTTCAACAAAACTGAAATCTAGACATTTCTGGAAATGTCTATTCCTGGAAACTTCAGGAAGGAGGGCCTAGGATACAGTAAAAACAACACTGGATCTGAAAAAATAAGATCTGAAATTTTATTAATCACAAAGCGACATGAAATTCACTGGAATTATTTGACTTTCAATTTCGTCAGTTGTAAAATGTGAAGAAGTGGCCAGGTGTGGTGGCTCCCATCTGTAATCCCAGCACTTTGGGAAGCTGGGGCATTAGTATCATTTTGCTCCAGGAATTTGAGACTAGCCTGGGCCACATAGCGAGATCCCATCTCTACAAAAAAATAAAAAATTAGCCAGGCATGGCAGCATATGCCTGTGGTCCCAGCTACTTGGGAAGCTGAGGTGGGAGGATCACCTGAACCCAGGAGTTCAGGGCTGCAGCGAGCTGTGATCTGCGCTGGGCGAAACAGTGAGACCCTATCTCAATTTTTTATTTATTTTTTTAAAAACAGGAAGAAAAATGTCAGCCTCGCCTACTTCACAAGGTTCCTGTAAGCCTCTCTCATTAGTAACACGCACAGAACTTTGTGTGAACTATAAGGGTTAAGGGCTCCATTATTATTAATATTTCTATCTATCTGAGCAAATACTACATATAACAAAATTTTCTAAGTAAGTCATACTGCATAGGAATTCAGCATAACCATTTCGTGGTTATTTATTTTTAGATTGGCTTAAAAAAGAAAATGTGGAGATAATCTGGCAATGAGAACTTCCGCGGTCCTCTAAGGCATGGTGATTTGTCCCTAACACTTCCTTGGATTATCTCCAGGGGTTAAGTTTGCCACTTCAGAAACTTGGTGACTGTTTTTTAGGATGTAAGTCTCAGCTCTTTAGTCACAAATTCTCACCCTTTGAAAGCTGGCTCTCCTTCCAGCTTCTCACCCTCTCTGCTGTCATCTTGCTCCTTCTCCTGCAGCCCAAGTCGTCCTCTAACTAGCATGTGATGAGCACCACTGCTGCCTTTAACTAATTTAAATCTTTACGTTGAAAAGCTATGAGAAAAATGTCACAACCTTTTAAATACAAACTGCATTATTTCAGCCATTCTCAAGAGCTTAGATGAACAAAAATAACTAAGGAAATGACAAGGCAAAACATCAAATGTTAGAGAACTATTTTTTTAACGCTTAAATTAGGATGTATTCATTCAAACCATTCACTCTCTGTCTCACATGAGAGTCAACAATCACTTTGTTCCAACAACATACTGTAATTCAGCACACTTAGAAAAATCTAAACCAGCCAGGCACGGTGGCTCACACCTGTAATCCCAGCACTTTGGGAGGCGAGGCAAGAGGATCAGTGGAGTCCAAGAGTTCAGGATCAGCCTGGGCAACATAGGGAAACCTTGTCTCTGCAAAAAATACAAAAATTATCTGGGCATGGTGGCATGCACCCGTAGTCCCAGCTACTCGGTAGGCTGAGACAGGAGGATTGCTTGAACCCGGGAGCTAAAGGCTGCAGTGAGCCAAGATTGCACCACTGCACTTGAGCCTGGATGACAGAGCAAGATCCTGTTCTAAAATAATAATAATAATAATAATAATCATCATCATCATCATCTAAACCATTTTTTCCCCTATTTTCTGTTTTCACTTTCTAAACCTACAACTAAAGCTATCAGAAAATAGATCACATCAGAGGCTCTCTGTAGCACTAAAATGCTGCCATTTGGTACTTGGATGAGATAATATGCCCAGGAGAGTAAAACTTCCTCCCTCTACTGTGGGTCAGGAACATTTATTAATATTATTAAAAAGGAGAATTGCAGAAAAGTTCAATGAGCCATTGTAATCACAACTGCTTGGATTCTCTTTTCATTGAGTTGGAGCTCTTATCCTTATACTTTCCATGGTCAGTGGCTTACTGTTTATTCAAGTCAACAGAAAATGACTCAGTCCATGGAAAGAAGCCCGAGGGACTGACTACCTGCCCTAACACCTCACTCTTTATCCCAGCACCAGCATTTAAGAAATGAAAACCCAGAGGATTATGACTCAAAAAAAAAAAAAAAAAGGTCAGTGGAAACATCCCTTTGGGACGCATGACTAATGAGGGGCATAATCCTGGGTACATCTGGCCAGATGCCCGACAACCTCAGCAGCCCTGCTCCCTGTTAGCACCTTGACAGGGCAGTTTTCCTTCTCAGCTCTAACAGAAAGGGAGGTCGGGGACAATGCCAACACAAATAAGAGTATGTCTGCACTACAGTGGAAGCTGGACAAAACACTAAGAAATACCAAAATAGCTTTATAAGCAAGAGCATGAAAAGACATCTATTTTAAGATTGGGGAGTGGGGGATCTCTTTTAGTGTTAAATAGGACAAATGGATATAATGACAATAATGGCAGATTATGGATAGGTCCTCTACAGTAAAAGTGGCATTGTTACATTACTAAATAAATCAGTTAAGTGTCATGTGCAAGATCAACTCCTGAAGACTGTCCCATTAAAAGACTTTGAGCTCATAAACTAGGTATTGATAGAATGTATCTCAAAATAATAAGAGCTATTTATGACAAACCTACAAGCCATATCATACTGAATGGGCAAAAGCTAGAAGCATTCCCTTTGAAAACCGGCACAAGACAAGGATTCCCTCTCTCACCACTCCTTTTCAACGTAGTATTGAAAGTTATGGCTGGGGCAATCAGGCAAGAGAAAGAAATAAAGGTTATCCAGATAGGAAGACAAGAAATCAAATGGTCTCTGTTTGCAGATGACATGATTGTATATTTAGAAAACCCCATCATCTCAGTCCAAAATCTCCTTAAACTGATAAGCAACTTCAGCAGTCTCAGGATACAAAATTAATGTGCAAAAATCACAAGCATTCCTATACACCAATAACAAACAGAGAGCCAAATCATGAGTGAACTCCTATTCACAATTGCCACAACGAGAATAAAATACCTAGGAATACAATTTACCAGGGATGTGAAGGACCTCCTCAAGGAGAACTACAAATCACTGCTCAAGGAAATCAGAGAGGACACAAACAAATGGAAAAACATTCCATGCTCGTGGATAGGAAGGATCCATATTATGAAAATGGCCATACTGCCCAAAGTAATTTATAGACTCATTGCTATCCCCATCAAGCTACCATTGACATTCTTCATAGAATTAGAAAAAACTACTTTAAACTTCATACGGAACCAAAAAAGAGCCCATATATCCGAGACAATCTTAAGCAAAAAGAACAAAGCTGGAGGCATCATGCTACCTGACTTCAAACTATACTACAAGGCTACAGTAACCAAAACAGCATGGTACTGGTACCAAAACAGATATACAGATCAATGGAACAGAACAGAGGCCTCAGAAATACCACCACACATCTACAACAATCTGATCTTTGACAAACCTGACAAAAACAAGCAATGGGGAAAGAATTGCCTACTTAATAAATGATGTTGGGTAAACTGGCTAGCCATATGCAGAAAGCTGAAGATGGACCCCTTCCTTACACTTTATACAAAAATTAACTCAGGATGGATTAAAGACTTACACGTAAGACCTAAAACCATAAAAACCCTAGAAAAAAACCTAGGCAATACAATGCAGGACATAGTACCGGCAAAGACTTCATGACTAAACCACCAAAAGCAATGACAACAAAAGCCAAAATTGACAAATGGGATCTAATTAAACTAAAGAGCTTCTGCACAGCAAAAGAAACAATCATCAGAGTGAACAGGCAACCTACAGAATGGGAGAAAATTTTTGCTATCTACCCATATGACAAAGGGCTAATATCCAGAATCTATAAGGAACTTAAATTTACAAGAAAAAAAAAACCCATCAAAAAGTGGGTGAAGGACATGAACAGACACTTTTCAAAAGAAGACATTTATGCGGCCAACAAACATATGAAAAAAAAGCTCATTATCACTGGTAATTAGGGAAATGCAAATCAAAACCAAAATGAGATACCATCTCACGCCAGTTAGAATGGCAATCATTAAAAAGTCAAGAAACAACAGATGCTGGAGAAGGTGTGGAGAAATAACGTTCTTACACTGTCAGTGGGAGTGTAAATTAGTTCAACCACTGTGGAAGACAGTGCGGTGATTCCTCAAGGATCTAGAACCAGAAATACCATTTGACCCAGCAATCCCATTACTAAGTATATACCCAAAGGATTATAAATCATTCTACTATAAAGACTCATGCACACACGTGTTTATTGCAGCACTGTTAACAATAGCAAAGATTTGGACCCAACCCAAATGCCCATCAATGATAGACTGGATAAAGAAAATGTGGCACATATA
>NW_012119376.1:8518436-8589814 GCF_000951035.1 Colobus angolensis palliatus | reverse complement strand
ATGTTCCTAGGCTAAATGGGAATTATTAAAATAAAAGAGCCAGAATTTGTAAGTACAAAAAATTGAAACAAAAACAAAACCAGAAAAAACTCTGCTCCTTAACTGAACTTTATGCGACCTTGAAAGCTTTCAGTCTTCTAGATTATTTTGTTTTCAAATGGAAAAGCACTTCTATTTTATCCTGGTACACAAGGCACTCTGACTTCACAGGAGACGTTTCCTATCTTAATTCATTAACCTTGAAAACCAGGCCTTTTTGGATTACCTATGCATTTCATTGTCACATACCAAAGCATTTATGCTGGGCATAATGTTTCTCAAATATCCAATTCTAAATTTCCTACAACTAAGAATTTTCCTAAAGTGTGAACATCAGGGTAATAAAAAGGCTGCATAATTACACTCCTCTTTTTTAACAGCAGAAAACAACAACAACAACAACAACAAAAACTTGGTTAAGGCCAAGTACAGTGGCTCATGCCTATAATCCCACCATTCTGGGAGGCTGAGGCAGGAGGATCACTTGAGGTCAGGAGTTCAAGACTAACCTGGCCAAAATAGCAAGACCGCATCTCTGCAAAATATTTAAAAATTAGCCAAGTGTTGTAGCGTGCACCTGTAGTCCCAGCTACTCAGGAGACTGAGGCAGGAGGACTGCTTGAGGCCAGGAGTTTGAGACCGCATTGAGCTATGACTGTGTCACTGTACTCCAGCCTAGACAACAGAGCAAGACACTGTTTCTAAAAAATAAAAGTTTAAAAAATAAATTTGGTTAAGATAAACTGTAAAATTCTTAGCAGTGTAATAAAAATTTATAGTACAAATTTAAAAGTCCAAAGCTTCCCTAAAGGATCTAGGAAATTACCATCCCCAAGTGTTTCTCCTTCTTCCCATTACCCTACTTTCAGTTGTTGCTATGGTTTGAATGTTTCTCTCCAAAAACAAGTATTGGAAGCTTAATCCCCAGTGCAACAGTGTTAGGAGATGGAGTCTAATGAAAGGTGAAAGGCCACGAGGGCTCTGACCCCATGAAAAGATTAATGCTGTTATATCAAAAGTCAGTTCCGTATAGAGGGAGTGGGCTCCTTTTAAAAGAATGTGTTCAACCCCATTTGCCCGCTGTCTCTTTCCCCTTCTGCCATGAGCTGATGTAACAAGAAGGCCCTTGACAGATGCTGGTCCCTTGATATTGGACTTCCCAGTCTCCAGGACTACAAGAAGTATATACGTATTCATTGTAAATTACACAGTCTCTTGTATTCTGTTTTGGCAGCACATAAAATAACTAAGACAGTCCCTCTAAACTGTGAAAATGATCTAAGATTTCTAAAAGCTAAGATTTCTGTTTCAAAACTTAAAAAAAATTATGGCTACCATACAGGAACTACTAAACTAAGTTGGCCTCCTTTAATTTTTTTTTTTAAATCAAGGACTATTTTGGGAATGTGGTAGGAATACTAAGTACAAAAGAATAATATAAGCAACGCCCCAATATACTTCCTACTCAGCTTAAGAAATAAAATATTTTTAATATACTTGAAATTGCATGTGAATCACTCCAGGATCTCTTTCTACTTCTTCCTCCCCACTGGTAACCATTATACTGAATTTGGAGGTTATGATGCTCATCCGTGCATCTATACTTATACTAAATCTCTATGACTGTTTTTAAACATTCTATAAATGATACTGTACTCTGTATCCTTCTGCCACTTGCTTACTTTGCTCAACTTTTTTAAAAGTTTTTTTTAATGTTGAAACTTTTACGTAGAGAAACATCTAAGATTTACTGTAAGGTATATAAATCTGCTTGATCTAGGGGAGGCAAGTTCTCAACTTTCCTCAACAATGCCAAAATCTCTTAAGTGCGTATAGAAATTTATAGCACAACCGGCAGGCATTAGGACTCACATTTCTCTAACATCCTGGCTAACAGCTGATATTGTCAGATTTATAAATTTTGGTTAATCTGAATAGAGAAAAGTAGTATAAAAATAATCTTTTTATATGTTTCAAAAATATGTTTATTGGCCATTTGTGATTCCATTTTTGTGAATAACCTGTTCATATCCTATGCATTTTTTAAATCTCTTTTTCTTAGAGATATTTTGAGGAGTTATTTATATATACTGAATATATATCCTATATTGGTTACATGCATTGTTCCCTGTCTGTGATTTCTTTGTTGATGGTATCTTTTATATTTATTCATATATTTATCATTTCTACTGCTATATGCATTTTCCTATAAATCCATTTGGTTTCATTTCCCCTCAGCCTAAAGACTTTAACATTTCTTGTAGTGAAGTTCTGCTGGCAACAAATTATCTCAGTTTTGACTTATCTAGAATTGTCTTTACTCCACCCCCATATTTTAAAGACATTATCACTGGATATAGAGTTCTTTGTTGATTGGGTTTCTTTCTTTCAGCACTTTAATGTTATTCCATTATCTTTTGGCTTCCTTCTGATAAGAAGTCAGCACTCACTCTTTCCCCTGATGTATCTTCTTTCTTAGGCTGCATTTATGACTTTTTTTTTGTATTTCTGTTTTTCACCAATTTTACTATGATGTGCCAAGAGATAATTTTCTTTGATATTTATGCTTCTTGGGTTTTGCTGAGCTTCCTAGATCTGTGAGCTGTTTTCTATTTGTTTGTTTGTTTGAACAGATTTGGATAATATTTGACCATTAATTCTTCAAATATTATCCCTGCAATAGTGTATCTCTCCTCTTCTTCTGGGACTCCAGTTAAAAGTATTTAGACCACTCAAGGCTGGGTGCAGTGGTTCACACTTATAATCCCAGCACTTCAGGAGGCTGAGGCAGGTGGATCACTTGAGGTCAGGAGTTTGACACTGGCCTGGCCAACCTGGGGAAACCCCGACTCTACTAAAAATACAAAAAGTAGCTGGGCATGGTGGGGTATGCCTGTAGTCCCAGCTACTTGGAAGGCTGAGGCACGAGAATCTCTTGAACCCAGGAGGCAGAGGTTGCAGTGAGCTGAGATTGCGCCACTGAACTCCAGCCTGGGCGACAGAGCAAGACTCTGTCTCCAAAAAAAGAAAAAAAATGTATTTACACCACTAAATGCCACAGGTCATTGAAACTATTAATGACTTAATCTTTTTCTTTCCTCTGCTTCAAATTTAATGATTTCTGATAACCTGTTTCCAAGTTTAGTGCTCTTTTATCGTATTGTGTCCTACCTGCTGTTAATCTGATTTGATGACATTTCAACTTCAGATATTGTACTTTTCAGTTCTAGAACTCCCGTTTGGTTATTTCCACTTTCCAAATATCTCCTATAATTCCCCATATTTTCACCCATTTTATTCATCTTTTCAAGTAGATTCTTTGATATATTTATCATTGTTATTTTTATGTCCTTGTCTGGTAATTCTAAACTCTGTTTTATCTATGGGTTTATTTCTATGACTAATTTTTTTCTTAATTATGAATCACACTTTCCTATTTCTTCACCTCTTTAGTAGTTGGGGTTTTTCTTTTTCTTTTTTATTTGTTTTTTTGTTTGCTTGTTTTTGTTTTTGTTTTTTAAATAAGACAAGTTCTTATTATACTGTCCAGGCAGGTCTTGAACTCCTGCGCTCAAGCCATCTTCCCACCTCAGCCTCTTGAGTAGCGGGAACAATGGGCACATGCCACCACACCCAGGTTCCTTAGTGATTTTTATGGTGTATTAAACATTTTGGATCATACGCTATAGAGAGTTTGGATTTGTTATCCTCCTCTTAAGAGTATTTAGTTTGTTTGTTTGTTTGTTTGTTTTGAGACAGTGTCTCACTCTGTTGCCCAGGTTGGAGTGCAGTGGCACGATCTCGGCTCACTGCAACCTCCACCTCCCGGGTTCACACCATTCTCCTGCCTCAGTCTCCCGAGTAGGTGGGACTACAGGCGCCCGACACCATGCCCGGTTAATTTTTTGTATTTTTAGTAGAGATGGGGTTTCACCGTGTTAGCCAGGATGGTCTCAATCTCCTGACCTCGTGATCTGCCCACCTCGGCCTCCCAAAGTGCTGAGATTACAGGCGTGAGCCACCATGCCCAGCCAAGAGTATTTAGTTTTTAAATAAAAGGTAAATAAATTATTGGTGGTTCACCTTGTTCACACAAAGCCTTATCCCACTCAATGTCCAGGTCCTCTGGCAGCCTCAAGCTCACTCTCAGGCTAATAAGACTGTGATTTCCCGCTAGAGTTCTATCTGTCCTGCTCCCTGCAGACCAGGGAATGCCCCAAGGGAAAAGCCATTCAAATGTGGAGTTTATCCTATGTGGTGCCTGTCAGCCAAGGATGAAAACCTCTCCAGTTTCTGGCTACTTTTAGTCACTCTTCAGTGCTTTCCAACTTTTTCCAACATTTATAATTGTTATCAACAGGAAGATCAGCACAATAGAATCTAGTCTGCTGTTTCCAAAAGCTATTACTTTGATAAGCAGAAGCCAATTTTCATGCGGACCATTTTCCCAATCTTATCTTTTATGGTATACGGCATTTTTAAGCCTTGTTTAAGAAATCTTTGCCCCAGCCAGGGCAACATGGTGAAACCCTCTCTCTACCAAAAATACAAAAAATTAGCCAGGAGTGGTGGCACGCACCTGTGGTCCCAGCTACTCAGGAGGCTGAGGTGGGAAGATCACTTGGGCTCAGGAGGCGAAGGTGGCAGCGGACTAAGACTGTACCACTACACTACAGCCTGAGTGATGGAGCAAGACCTTGTCTCAAAAAAAAGAAAGAAATCTTTGCTTATCCAAAAGTCATACATAATTTGTACATTTTATTCTAAAAATATTTTTCTAAAATATTTTCTCATATTTTGGTCTTTAATTCACTTAGATTTCATTTTTTTGTGCATGGCTTAAAATGGGGATAAAACTTTATTTTTCCAAGCAAATAAAGAAATTTTCCCAATACCATTACTACAGAGTCCATCCTTTCCTTTACAGCTCATGAAGCTGATTCTGTCATAAATCTAGACTCATGTATATCTCAGTCTATTCCAGACTGTCTCTTCTGTTCCAGTGCTTTGTTTGTCTATGCCTATAGCCATACTGCAATATCTTGATCATCACAGCTTTATAATGAGTCTTGTTAACTGGTGGAGCAAGTCCTTCCACCTTGTCCTTTTCCAGAATTGCTTTGCCTATTCTCAGTCCTTTATTCTTTCAAATAAATTTTGGAATTGGTTTTTCAAATCACATGAAAACCTCTGCTGGGGGGAATTAAAATCTTGAAAATATCAAGCCTTCTCATCTACAAACTCGGTATATTTTTCCTTTCATTCAGGTCTTTTAAAATGTCTTTATATAAATTTTTCTACAAAATTATATTTTATTTACATTAATTAATTATATACATTTACATACATTAATTATTTAAAATATCTTTTTAAAATTATATTTCCTAAATTATCTTTTCATCTAATTTATTCTTATTTACTCTACCATGTTACATGAATTTTATCAAATTATTTACTAAAGTTATAAACTCTAAGATTGGCCAGGCATGGTGGCTCACACCTGTAATCCCAGGAGGCAGAGGCAGGTGGATCACCGGAGGTCAGGAATTCAAGGCCAGCCTGGCCAACAGAGTAAAACCCGTCTCTAATAAAAATACAAAAACTAGCCAGACATGGTGGCGGGCACCTGTAATCCCAGTTACTTGAGAAGCTTAGGCAGGAGAATTGCTTGAACCTGGGAGGCAGAGGTTGCAGTGAGCTGAGATCACGCCATTGCACTCCAGCCTGAGCAACAGAACAAGACTCCATTTCAAAAATAAAATAAAACAAAATCTAAGGTTTAGTCCATAATACACAATATTATGGATTATAATAATACTTTAACACTCTCATTTGCAAATACTTTTTTATGCTATGGATTTACCAAGTAAGTAGCTCATTTATATACTATATATTTACCAAGAAGCTCCATGGTCTCTGCTTTCAGTGTCTGTGAAATTAGAGTCCAAAAACATATCTTTGTAGATTCGACCAACTAGGCAATACATATCTGAAGCAACTTGTCCTTCACTTTGCACCATGGGAATCATAATATCAAGAGCTTTTGCTCTGTCTCCAGGGAGATTTCTCCTAAGGTAGAAAACATTGTTGTTTCAATATACATTACAGAAGCAATACAGGTCAATTCTTTTTAAAAAGCTCTATTTAACATGCTGATTCACATTAGAGAAATTTGCCAGGATAGAAACAATTAGATTTTGAGAGTTCTCTGTAAACCTCTGTCCTAGGCCTAATTTTTTGATTTATCCCATCGTATGTCTACTGGGTCTAACAAGGATTTCTTTTGAGTTTCTTTGTTGATAATGGTGATGGATTTGTATTTACTCATCCACAATCCTTCCAATTTCCCTGCAGCCTATATGCAGGTTTGAGTTGGTGAAACAAGATTAGAGTCGTATTCTGTGGTTTTGAATAGGGCAGAGTAAGTTAATCCAAGTAGGGACAAAACCCTGACCTTAGGTTTCAATGGCTTTTGCTCCAAAACTTAGCAAACTCATTCACAGACGATATCAAATATCAAATCAAACCCAACAACTGCTTGATTTCTACATGTGACTAACTGATTATCTAAGGAAGTTGTTTTATGTAGCATGTTTTAAAACAGTATGCGTAGACAGTTCACAAAACCAGATAAAAACTACATAGAGTTATCATTTCTTGGACCTTGAAAATATTATGCTAAGTGAAAGAGGTCAGTCACAAGGGACCACATACTGTACGATTCCATTTATACGAAATGTCGAGAATAGGCAAATCTGTAAAGACTAGAAGTAGATTCGTGGTTGCCTAGAGTTGGGGATTTGGGAGGGAAATGGAAGGGGGGCTGCTAATGGGTACAGGGTTTCCTTTTGGAGTGATGAAAATGTTTTAAAATTTATTGTTTTAATGAAATGTATTTCTTTTTTGTTTGTTTGGAGACAGAGTCTTGCTCTGTTGCCCAGGCTGGAAGGCAGTGGCATGATCTTGGCTCACTGCAACTTCTGCCTCTCAGGTTCAAGCGATTTTCCTGCCTCAGCCTCCTGAGTAGCCGGAACTACAGGTGCACGCTGCCACACCTGGCTAATTTTTTTGTATTTTAGTAGAGACGGGGTTTCACCGTGTTGCCCAGGCTGGTCTCGAACTCCTGAGCTCAGGCAATCCAACCACCTTGGCCTCTCAAAGTGCTAGGATTGCAGGTGTGAGCCACCACGCCCAGCCTGTGAAATATATTTCAATAAAGCTATTATAAAAAATGTATCATTTCTATTCTCAATTACTACTCTAAATCTTCTGTCCATGAAATTCCTTTTTATCCTTTGTACTAAATATCTAACACTATGTTCACCTAGACATAACCATCCTTATTCTAGTGAAAACTTTTTTGTGAATGACCATCTGGTGTTGAGTGTATTTGCTTAAAGATAACATCATATTCATGTAACTTTTACAATTCTAAAAAATATGAATAGCTAATACAAACTTTGACAGAGTAGAAAAACTAAGAATTTAAATATACCAACAGTGTGAGACTTTTTTTACTGAAAAATAAATCAGAAAAAAATAAGAATGTGTGCTTCCTATATTTCACGGGGCTGAAGCAGATATGCTAATATTACATTTTAATAGGGACTTCCTGCAATGCTGCAGTAAACACATTCCCTGTAAAGAAATGCAGGTTACACAATAATATGTTAATGCATTCTGGAAGAGAACTTTTTCTTCTTACCTATTCAGTGCAAATGCATAATGAAACTTCACATGGTGATGGGAGGCCAAATCAAAGGTTGGCAGTTTTTCTAAAGTCTCTACCAGCTTCACAATAGAATCATAGTCCTTTCAAACGAGATGAGAATAGCACAGAATTAAACCATTAGAGAAAATTCTGACAATAACATGTCTTTTGACAACCAGGTATCTGAATTCAAGAAACACATTAAAAAGACATTAGAATCCACAGAACACTTTGAAGAACCTAGAATAAACAGTTTTTGTTTTTCTTCTAAAAGGTTTAGATCATACATATATAAAAACATTAGAAACACAGTTACCATGTTGAACAAAAACTAAAAAAGCAAAAGAAACAAAAACACCAAGCATGATAATGCTCTGCTGTCTAAATATGGGTGGTTTATTTCTCCATAGAGCCAGATTCCTGGTATGCAGTGTTCTAACAATTTCAGGGAAATAAAAATGTCAAGGACATGAGGCAATTGGTTGAACTTCTGTTACAAGTAGCAACACAGTTTCATGTCACATGAGTAAGCACTCTAGCCACAGGATCCTATGTGCCACAGCCCTCCATGGATATGAGTCTGTCTCAACCACATGAAGCCTTTACACAGACCTGAAAGGCTAGGAATGGAAAAAAGAAACCAGATGTCACTTAAATTTTACTATTAAAACCTAAGAGCAAATCCCTAACTTGGAGAGGATTTTATTCTACTTACCCTATTTTTAAAATTTTAAGACATGTCAATAAAAATGATATAGCCTGTTAGTGTGTTTTACATTACATATTTTTAAAGTTATTTCTATAAGTAATCAATCACATATTTTTTCCTTCGGGCAAGTTAGATTCAGCACTATCAATTTCAAGCAATACAATTTCAAGGGATTAAAAAGTATGTTCAGAAAGCTCTAAAAATGTCTGCTATTTGCCAAAACAAAGCTTTCACTGACAGGTGTGCCTGAGGCGAACAGTAGAATAGACTGTGTCCACAGGTTCGCTGTGCCAGCAGATTTTTCTTTTTGTTCTTTTGGAGAAAAAAGTCAGGCCTTTACCATACAAGTCTTTCACAATCACTGATGGTTAACTCACATGAGTCTTTTTCATCCATCATAAAATTATAGGATGGAAAGCTTAACAGAGTCAATAAAAAATTACATGTAGTAACATGAACTGCTTACCAGCAAACTGAAATTTGAGGTTAATAGTCCCTTATCCCTCCAACATGCTACATGACAAAGATTGCACTTTAAACATCTTCTCACCTGGATATCTCTGTAGGAAAGTAACAGATTTATGACAATATCTGCTGTCAAGACTTCAATATTATCTACTCGCTGCCGAATTCTTGCCAACTCAGCTGCCAATTCTTTACCAGTGTATAAATTACGAGCTTTCCTGATATCATTGAGTATAGATTCCCGGAAATACTGGCTGGTAAAAACACATACATTTCAAAGAGTTTGACATTAGAAATGATTTCAATTGAAAGCAATAATTTTAATAAAGAAATGAATGATATTTACAGCAATAGCTATAAAGCATTTGTAGCTTTCAATTCATTCAGATGCCTTTAATAAATATCTTACATATCTGGCATTATTAAGAAATTTAGCAGCCAATGTATTTCTTTTAATATTCTGCCTTCAGAAAGAATTAAAGGTAAAGGTACTCCATATTAATAAATTTTCCTGCAAAAAAACACTTAAAATGCCAAAACTTTGTTTTCCATTTTGCTGTTTCCAGTATAAATTGTTCTAAATAAATTAGATGTACCTATGATTTTTTGTTTGTTTGTTTTTTGTTTTTGTTTGTGAGACAGTCTCACTCTGTTGCCCAGGCCAGAGTATACTGGCATGATCCTGGCTCACTGCAACCTCCATTTCCTGGGTTCCAGCAATTATCTTGCCTCAACCTCATGAGTAGCTGGGATTACAGGTGTGTACCACCATGCCAGGCTAATTTTTGTATTTTTGGTAGAGACAGGGTTTTGGCATGTTGGCCAGGCTGGTCTCAAACTCCTGATCTCAAGTGATCTGCCCACCCCGGCCTCCCAAAATGCTAAGATTACAGGCGTGAGTCACTGCACTGGCCATGATGTATGATTTGAACATAATATAACCTTAACTTTCTGACTCAGCCTATCATTTATTAACACAAATAATTATTCTTCACTGAAAGAACAATTAGAGTTAAGAGTTAATTAAAGTTAAAGTGTTCTTGCCCTTACACCAAAAGTCCTTGGACATTTATCCTGGTAATGTTTCTGTACTTGCTTTGTATGTATTTTTAGTTCTTCCATCACTATAAAGCAGTTAGTAGACTTTTTAATTTTTTGCTGATTTCAATTTTGTCCTGTTGCTGTTCTGTGAATAAAATGTATTATGTGGCATCTATTTTATCTACTTGGAGGATAATAAACATTTTCCCCTGGTTCTTAGCTGTATACTAATATCTCAAGAGCACCTGATATCATGCACAAATAAAGAAATAGAATAACACTTCATTATCATCAACAAATGGCATTATTAAACTTTACCTAGAACTTGCTTGTGCCACCTTCAAAAGTTGAATAAAACGATCCACAAGAGGTAAGCAGATGGGTCCAAGAAGCAGCTCGAAGTTTGGCTGCATGAGCTCTGTCAACCCTTTCATGAAGCTGCTGTCACAGCAGTAGACCTTGTTATGTGGCGTTATCATATAAGGAACAAAGGTGTAGTTCCCAGTACACATCTGTGGAGAGAGGAGGCACCGGGAAGTGGGGAGCTGGCCTGGAGACACAGCACAGATGGTCCATGTCTTACTCAGTTTCAATAATTCCAAATGCAAAGGGAAATAGAAAAGCCTCATTACTTATTTACGACCTATGACAATGAAAATTTCCCCAATTCCTTTCATTGCTCACTTCAAATAATGAGGACTTCAGATGATACCAAAAAAAGAGTGGAACAGTTTCTATCCATCAATTAAATATTGATTCACCATGTTAAAGGGCAGGGCACTACGTTATTGCTGTTGGAAAAAGTAGTTTAAAGCATGGCCTTCAGGCTTCGGGGAACTTATAATTTAGTCACAGGGTGCAGCATACATATATGAAAATGCTACAAGCTCACATTTGAAGGGCTTCCTACATGTAAGGTGATGCTGCAAGTAGATCCTGCTCAAATCCACTCCCTGGGAGGCTGCTCTCTCTCTCTCTCTCCCCACTACTGAAACAACAGGCCCAGAAGTTATCCTTGATGCTTCCATTCCCTTTCCCTTCCATATCCTATCGAAGTCCTATCTGTCCTGACTTCAAAATATAATGCCATATTTGTCCATTTCCCTCCATCTTCTTGGCCAGCACTTTAGTCCACACACCAATGGACCTGGCCCGAGCCACTGCCATCAGCTTTAACTGGTCCCCGTGTTTCCACTCTTGTCTTCTAATTCACTCTCTACTCAGCCATCAGAGTAATCATTCAACATTCCCCCTCAGATCACTTCCCGCAGCTGCTTAAAGCCCCATCTCTTGCTCTTGGGAGGAAGAAGAAACTGCAATGACCAGGTCAGCAGAGGTGGGGATAGAGAAACAGACACATGCTCGACTGAAGGAGGAATCAGCTGGATCTGGTAACTGATAACACAACCTGAGAAAGGGTAAGGCATCAAAGGCAACTCTGCAATCCTAAGGGGGACCACCTATACAGAGTGGTATCATTAACAGAAAGCAAGAATTCAGAAAGCATAACCAGACTAAGTTATTTATGAACACATGACTCTTCGAGACACTTGTGTATCAGGTAATTAATCAAAGAATCTGAATTCTAGTTAAAATATGAGAAGAACTTCAAAAGGTTGAGATTTGCATTTGGTGGGATGGGGTGAAATATTCACTTTTAAAGAGGTTGGGATTGAGGTGGGGCATGACACCTAATGTGAAAATGTCCAAAAGAGAGCTAGAAATATGTGATTGAAACATAAAATAGTTTCAAGCCAAAATACAGACCTGAGAATTATTGGATATGGTAGAATCAAAAGAAGTGGGAGAGACCTCCATGAGAAAAATCATAGAAAAAGGCAGAGGCTGAGAACTAGAGAGAGAGATGTGGGAAACCCGACTACTGCTCTATCATGCGGAACAAAAAAAGTCCAGGTTATCCATTCCTAGCCATATTAGCATACGGAGAATAATACAGCATTTCTCTTACCCTTAGCACTTAAGTAATAAGTACAAATATGTATTCACCATGTGCGTGTGTCTGGGTATGAATAGTCATAAGTCAGTGGGTCACAACCTACAAAGAAGCTGCTGTGGCCTTCATTTTAAAAGTGAGGAGACAGGTAAGGCTTAGAGAGATCCTACAGTTGGTCTGTGACATGTTTGGCACTCCAGCCCAGGGACCTCTTTCTCTAGAGGGCATGTCCTTCCCACTAGGGGGATATGCACCCTCCTGAGTGGCCTTTACAGCAGACATACCTGCTCTCTAACCTTCTGTCACTTTCTGTGGGAACCCTGCATGAGCCAAATGACTGTTCACAGAAAACAGACAAGAAATGCCAAATGCCCTTATGACCAGACTTAATTGTTTATGACCATATTATCCTTTAAGGCTGCTTCTTGTATGTCAGGTAATGAAGCAGAAACCAAACCTCACTTCCAGTTAAAGCATGAGAAGAACTTCCAGAGAATGAGATTTGATTTGAAAATCAAGTATGCTAAATTGCTCCTGTCTCAAGTTCTCCTCCATGGAACAATAATTAGAAGAGGAAACAATAATTGGAAAAGGGAAAGTGAACATGTCCTGCTTCTAAAATGTTACCAAGATCCCACAGCACATCCGCCCAATGTAATCCTTTCACCCAAGCTACTGCTGAAGCAGAAAAGAAAGGCAAGGATACCAAAGAGGCTGCTTTCCAAAGCATCTAAAGCTTCAACTATGAGAATTGTTCTAAAAGAACGACAGAATCAAACACTATTGCAGAAAAGCACCATAACTCAAAATTACAAACGAAAATTATCTGAATCCTCCAAGTCACAAAATGAGAACAAAGAGCCAAAAAGCCAATAAAGCAGAAAAGTAGTATCAGAGTTTTAGCTGCTGGATAAAATTATGTATCCTCAGAAGCCTTAATACTACATATATTAGTTTATCAGACATTATTATTGAAATACGGGCAATGGGGAATACTGCACCTGTGTAAAACTAATTCTGGGGGAGATGTCTGGGTGTGTGTTAGGCAGAGGAGAGGTAAAGTGGTAGTAATGAGTACGCAAACAGTAGAGAAAAGCAGTTCCTGAAACAAACCCCATGGTATAAGGCTTCAGAATCTTTGCTGAAAATACCTAAGCACGCTAAGGGTTTTCCCAAGTTCTAGGCTTCAATGCATTCTTTGGAGTTTCTTTCCCATGTTTCTAAGGCAATCATTTTTTTTTTCAACTTCTCATTTGCCAATGTCAGGAAACAAGGGGGGTGATAAGCTGCAGAAGCCACATGGCTACAACTGGGCCTGAGCTAAGAGACAGCCCAGTGAGTATGCAGTGGGGGAAAAGTTGTGTGACACTGTGTTTTTCAAAAAGATACAACTGCCCAGAAAAGCACTTTTGCAAAATGATGAAAACTAATAGTATGGGAACATTTATTTCCCAAGTTGGCTCACATGTAACTTAGAAATGTTATTTCTGTATTTGCTGTGTGCAGACTGCCACCAAACCCATAGTTTGAAATAGCTGATAACCCAAAGTAAGTAAAAAAAATCCGATGTGATCAAGAATAGACACCTGAAGTGGAACAATTGCCTTTTATTAATAAAGTACTCAATCTAAAATATTTAAACTTGCTTCAAAGACCTTGTTTCCTTAAATTTCAAAACACTGAGGCATGGCCATAAAATGACAACACAAGCTATAAAATCCCACAGCTCAAAATCTAGTCTTATTCTAATTCATAATTCATTTTTCTTGTCGTTGCTGTTGTTATTCTAATTCATAATTCATTTTTGTTGTTGTTGTTGTTGTTGTTGTTGTTTTTGAGACAGAGTCTCGCTCTGTTGCCTAGGCTAGAGCGCAATGACGTGATCTTGGTTCACTGCAGCCTGCACCTCCCAGGTACAAGTGATTCTCATGCCTCAGCCTCTCAAGTAACTGGGATTACAGGCATGCACCACCAAACCCGATTAATTGTTGTATTTTTAGTAGAGATGGGGTTTCAACACATTGGCCAGACTGGTCTCGAACTCCTGGCCTCAAATGATCCACCTGTCTTGGCCTCCCAAAGTGCTGGGATTACAGGCGTGAGCCACTGCCCTGGCCCCTAATTAATTTTTTTCACCGTTTTAAAAAAAACACAAAAATACTCCAATTCTGTTTTTCAATTTTTAGAAACTACATAAAGGTAAACAGAAGTGTGTGTTGAAAATGAAATGAGCTTCTGGAAAGAAAAGCTCTCAGCATTCAAATGTATTGAAATAGATGCTTGAAATATTCAGCTTTTTATAAGAACATTCAGCACCTGAAATGCAACAGCTCTCTCTCAAGTCAGGGGGCAACTTCTTCACAATGTACAATATTTGGTCTTTTTATCAACCTGCTTCTCCACAAGTCCAGGCTGGGCTAGGCAGGACGGTCTTCCTTCTGCCATTCCGGTCTCAGGGAGTGCTACCTTCTCTGAAAGACACTGACGTAATGGCTACCCTCTCTTTAGCACATCACCTTACGTTCATTTTCTAATTTGTCTGCTTCTTTGTTTGCTGATTTTCTACCAATTAGACTGTCTACACAACAGTTACACGTGTGCTTGTTTCCACTTCCAGCCTCCACCGTGAGAACCCTGAGGCACCAAGCCCAAAGCCTGGCACGAGTGCATGTCCAATCAATATTTGTTAAAAAAAAAAAAAGTGTGAGATAAATTACACAGTTTAACACCTTTAACAAATTAAACAATATTTAAAAACAGTGCATTAAAACATGAAGCAACAATTGGGAGGATAAGAGTTTATAATAGCAGCATTATTTATGCTGAAATATGTGTCTGCCCTGGTTAAATCTTAAGCATAAGTTTTAAAATTACTTCAGAGTTGTATAATCATTACTAAAAAAAAAAAGTTTTAAAATTTCTGATTTAAGGAGAAATGACCAATTGTACTATTAATTTTGTCATCTTAAATCAAATCTTGTGCAGGCTTTTATAACATATTGTGTATTATCTTCACTCCAAGTTGCAGAAGTACATTCTTTAAGGTTTTTAAATACTGGCTTACTTTCTGAAATAAATGTACAACCACTGGCCACAACCGTTGGCCTAACAAGGCTGTTTCCACTTTATATTATAATTCTTCTTCACGCAGCATTTTTTAAATTTAAACTTTACTTTTCTCATTTTTTCACATTTGTTTAATTCTGTGTGGAAGGTAGGAATTCTGTAGTGTGGTCTCAGAGGCAGACTACAATACTTAGGAACTTAAATCAATCTCTTGAAGTAGAAGACAGATAATAGATATGTCTATATCAGTGTACATTAATTATATTATATTGAGCTAGCTAGCTCTCAATATAAGCTATCAGTATTGTTATTCCTATACCTTTCCGTGATTACAGACACTGGAGAGATGATCTTGAAAAGCCTGTCGTATCAAGGCTTCACTGAGGTTGGTGAATCATGATTTAGAAAAGGGAAAAGGGAACAGTATATTGGAAAGGATGGCATGAATGTTGCCATGGAAACTTACTACAGACACATATATATACACACATATGTGTATCTCTGTGTGGATATAGGTTGCTTTAGAGCCACTCATAATTCCACAACACTGAATATACTATAAAACATTTTCTTTTTTATTTATTTATTTATTTATTTTGAGACACAGTCTCATTCTGTCACCCAGGCTGGAGTGCAGTGGTATGATCTTGGCTCACTGCAACCACTGCCTCCCGCACTCAAGAGATTCTCCTGCCTCAGCCTCCTGAGTAGCTGGGATTACAGGAGCATGTCACCATGCCTGGCTAATTTTTGTATTTTTAGTAGAGATGGGGTTTCACCATGTTGGCCAGGCTGTTCTTGAACTTCTGACCACAGGTGATCTGCCTGCCTCCGCCTTCCAAAGTGCTGGGATTACAGGCATGAGCCATCATGTCTGGCCTGAATATACTATGAAACATTTTCTTCCAAAACTTAATTATATACAGAAAAAGACAGTTATCAGTGTCATCTCTCATTATGAAAAATAAAGTTTCACTACAATGAAGTACTTAGATAATCATGTTTATATTGACACATCAGAAAATCTAAAGAGGAGTAACAGAGAGAGAAATTAATAATTTGTGATTTTAAAAATACTGAAGATTAGTTAATGGAAAAGAAAATATTTTTAAAATTCTGGAAGGCTAAATAAAGTACTCACAGTATTCTTCTGGCAAATGAGTTCCTGAAAAACAAGAAAAAGATATACCACAAGTTAATATAAAACTGAATAATTCAACAACATTTATTGAACTATGTGGGAAAATTTGTATTAACAATGATATTAGCAATTAGAAATTTCAGGAAGTGTAGATTCCGTTCCTGCATCTGAAAAGTTTTCTATCTATCTATCTATCTATCTATCTATCTATCTATCTATCTATCTATCTATGTATCTACTTATTTTAGAGAAAGAATCTGGCTCTGTCACCCAGGCTAGAGTACAATGGCACAATCATAGCTCACTACAGCCATGAGCTCCTGGGCTCAAGTGATCCTCCCACCTCAGCCTCCCAAGTAGCTAGGACTACAGGCCTACAGGTGCATGCCACCACATCCAGCTAATTTTAGTAATTGTTTTTGTAGAGACAAGATCTCACTATGTTGCTCAGGTTGGTCTCAAACTCCTGGCCTCAAGCAATTCTCCCACTCTGGCCTCCCAAGATGCTGGGATTACAGGTGTGAGCCACCATGCCCAGCCCAAAAAGTTTACAATCTGTGGAGGAGACAGGAGAATACAAAAGTATTGTCTGTGGTTTAAAAAACAAAACAAAACAAAAAAACAGCACAAATATGTAAAATCCCCAAACTGAATAACCTAAAAATAATTTCTGCACATTACCTGATCAGCCACCATCTCTTTGGGAAGAGGTTAAAATGAGTTTGCTTTCCCTAAGCACAATCTCTCCCCCACTCTGGGAGGGGAAAAAGCAGTGTGTTACATCCTGAGCAGCTAGAAGTAAAGGGTATTGGCCACCGGCAAATCCACACACAGATGATCAGGACATCTGACAAAAAATAGTCATAATTTGTGTATTTTTCATTAAGAAATATAATGGGATAAGTGGCCGAGCACAGTGGCTCATGCCTGTAATCCCACCACTTTGGGAGGCAGAGACAGGTGGATCACATGAGGTCACGAGCTCGAGACCAGCCTGGCCAACATGGTGAAACCCTATCTCTACTAAAAATACAAAAATTAGCCAGGCATGGTGGCATATGACTGCATGACTATAATCCCAGCTACTTGGGAGGCTGATGCAGGAGAATCACTTGAACCTGGGAGGCGGAGGCTGCAGTGAGCTGAGATCGCGCCACTACACTCCAACCTGGGTGATTGAGACTCCTCAAAAAAAAAAAAAAAAAAAAAAAAAAAAGGAATGGGATAAATACACAGTGTGTGGGCAGTGTGCCTATCTTCTAGGTTGTGAAGAGTGAGTGAGATTATACAAATAATATAGCTATACAGTGCCTGACACGTAAAAGCTCTCAATATAAGCTAACGATCGGTATTGTTATTCCTATACCTCACCATGACTACAGACACTGGAGAGACGATCTAGAAAAGCCTGTTGTATCAAAGCTTCACTGAGGTTGGGGAAACATGATTTAGAAAAGGGAAAAGGGAACAGCATATTGGAAAGGATGGCATGAATGTTGCCATGGAAACAGAAATTGTAAGGCATTTGTGGAGCCTCAAGGGCGAGTCCATCTGGCTGAGGCAAGGAGCCAGATCTGGGAGGGAAGAGTGTGGCCAGGCCAGGCCCAGCTGAGTGGCCATCATCTTCAGCCCAGAACCAGGATGCTGAATCCACATGGGGCAAAGAAGAACCAACGAGGGCTTCCATGGAAAGGAGCATGTAAGATTTTTGAATGTTTAAGGATAGCAGATGAGAAAACAAAAACTGACAGACGAAAGAATTACACTGGGTAGTTGTGAGGGCCATGAAGATGTATACAAAATACTAAAAATGCCTGGTGCCGTGGCTCACACCTGTAAATCTCAGTGCTTTGGGAGGCTGAGGCCAGAAGATCACTTGAGACTAGGAGTTTGAGGCCGGCCTAGGGAACATGATGAGACTCTGTCTCTAGAAAACATTTGAAAATTAGCTGGGTGTAGTGGCACACAACTCACACCTATAGACCAAGCTATTCGGGAGGCTGGGGCAGGAGGATCACTTAAACCCTAAAGATGGAGGCTGCAGTGAGCTGTGAGTGTGCCACTGCACTCCAGCTTGGGCAACAGAACAAGATCCTGGTTCAAAAAAAAAAAAATGACTAAAAGATATTCTTCAATACCTCACAATGTTGCTGATAAAAAAGGACATGTACACATTTAACATTGAAACATTTATGTAAGTCTGGATGGACATTTGTGTATACACACGCTTCCTAAAAGTAAAAAGAATGACACAGACAGCAAGAGCTACGCTTTATCAGAGAAAGATGTTCCTGTAGATTGAGAAAGCCTGGGAAGCTCAGCAGAGAAGGTGGAACTCAAGCTGAGCTGTGAAGGACAGACACGACCTCCAAAGGCAAAGCCCGAAGGTGGGGATCCAGACCAGAGAGCTAGGTAAAGCAAAGGCCCATTTGACGAACAATAAATGTTATCAAAGGGAGCTAAAGAAGGCAGTTCACTTGGGGACCTATGGAAGAGTGAATTAAAGAGGAACTTGGGAGGGGAGCAGGGGGAAGAAAGAAAACCTTGAATGTAGTCATTTGGCTAATGCAGAAAATTCATTTTGACACACACAAAAAGTAAAATCAGAAAGCTATTTGGAGCCTTACTGAAGAAGGCTTTGAATGCTCCAATAAAGTACTCTGCTCTGTGAGCACCTGGCAGTCAATGTGTTTTTTAAGTTGAGTGATATGTTCAAAGAAGTATCAGCACATATTGAGGCACCATTTTTAATAGTAAAAGCTGAGAACAACATAAATGGCCATCACCTAAAAACTAGTTGAATAAATTCTAGTACCTCCATACACTGGAATACATTACAAGCAAACAAACAATGAAGAACTTATTGAAGTGATAGAGCAGGATCTCCCAGATCTGCTAAGTAAAAAAAGCAAAGTAGAGAACAGTTTTTTATCCTATGCTCCTATCTATGTACAAAAGAGAGAAAAATGAAATTCTAATTTATAAATTCATAAAATCTCTCTGGCAGGATGTATAAAAAGCTCATAACAGTAGTTGCCAATGGAGTTGGTTGGCTGACTAGGGGATAAAGGTAAAAGAATAAATGTTCACTATACATCCTTTTGTACTTTTAAATGTTTGTAGCAAGTGAATGTATTACCTTAAAAGGACAAATAAATAAAAGGTAAACCTTGTTAAAGTTTTACGCAGACTAATTTGATGATGGTACTTAGTATTAATTATTATTTTTTAAATTTTTTGAGACAGGATCTGACTCTGTTACCCAGGCTGGAGTGCAGTGGTGTGATCACGGCTCACTGCAGCCTCAAATTCCCAGGCTCCAGCAATCCTCCCACCTCACCCTCCCAAGTAGCTGGGACCACAGGTATGTGCCACCACGCCTGGTTAATTTTTGTTTTTTTGGTAGAGATGGGGTTTCACCATGTTTCCCAAGCTGGTTTCTAATACCTGGGCTCAAGCGATCCACCTGCCTCAGCCTCCCAAAGTGCTAGGATTACAGGTGTGAGCCACCGTGCCTGGCCAGTACTTAGTATTTGATGAAGAAAAGCATTTAAGTGGCTATTGAAAAAGTCTGGAGACATCATAATAAGTGCTTAGTCAATGGGAGTGCCCCAGGAATGGAAATCAAAGGACAGATGAGTGGCATTTTAGAGGAAGGTTGAAAACGGCTTTTCCTGCAGGTGTTTCAAATAATTAATATCACACACACACATAGAAATGGCTCATGAACAAGGAAGTTGAAAAATGGTGGATAATCACAAAGCCAGGAACACAGTACGCAGAATTTTTCAAACTTGATTTATGGAGCATCTCTCCAGAGTAGCAAACCATACGCTTGCAAATATGGCTCTCGCTTGATAGAATATCCTTCTCTCTTCCCCTCTAAGTAACAAGGAAATGCCCTCTCCATCCTCTCTGCGCAGCATCCTCTGTGCAATGTATAAGAAACCTGTCCTCTGTGAAGCTGGCCTTCACTGTGTTCTGTGACACCTATCTTCCCAACAGAAGTAGATTATGTCTTCATCTGTGCTGCCATTAACCCTCATACAGATCTCCTTGATAGCACTTCACTTACTATATTGCACATTTTTGTTCCTAGGATTCTCTCACCCTACATCATGACTTCCTGGGGCCAAAGACCATGTATTTTATTCATATTTGTATCTTGACTGATGGTCTAGCAAATGTCATGACATATAGCAGGTATCACAAAAGCATGAATAAATGAATAAATTAATGAACGTATAAAATATTGGACTATGAATTAGGGGTAGATATGTGCAAGATATGGCTCTGCTCCCAGTTAGCCATTTCACTTTTCTCTCATGTGACACTAAGAGAGTTGGACTAAGCGATTGCTAGTCTCTTCCAACGCTGTGTTCATCATTTGCTTTTGCCTAAAGGGCTCTCATGGTCAGTGTTGTCCTTGTGCTGCTAGAAGGAGAGATGCCCTCATGCTCCCCCAGCATACGAGATATTCTACCCTTGACTCTGTTTTTGATGCACCAGGCACAGAAATGCAAGTGGCAGGGAAGGGAGCAGTGGTGAGTACTGAGTGAGCAGAAGGCTCCATAGAAAAGCAAATGGCCACTACTGGCTTAGTGCCAATATGTTATGTCTTCCTTATGAATTGCTCATTGAAATAATAACCCTCTTACATGTCTCCTCTGGCTTCCTGTCAGATTATGCATACATTATAAAGCATGCATTTCAGATTATGCTTGCAGATTGTGCCTGCAAATTACAAAACTCTATTAAAATCATTCCTGAGCCAGATGGTGGTGTGCACCTGTAGTCCCAGCTACTCAAGTGGCTGACACAGGAGGGTTGCTTGAGGCCAGGAGTTTGAGGCTGCAGGGAGCTATGATTGCACCACTGCACTCCAGCCTGGGTGACAACAGAGTCCCGTCTCTTAAAAAGAGAAAGAAAAATCATTCGTATAACATCTGAATTCTCGTTAGCTATTGCTTATGCTTTGCAGAAGCTAAAGCTGAAGGAGACAGAGTTTATTCACAGTTTATCATGCAACCTTAAAGGAGGCATCAACTTTAACGGAGCAAAGGTACTGTCTGTGCATTTAACTCAATTCAAATAAATAACAAATAAGACCTTGAAAGTTATCTAGAGCAGAGAATGCTTAATTTGTATTAAATCCACTAAAGAGGGGTGGGAAGGAAAGGGAATAAATTTAAGACATAACTGCTCTATTTCACATCAGCTCATGGAAATTTTCATCTCAAGTACCTATGAATAAGAAGATAAAATCAATATAAACTCCAGTTCCTTACCAGTCGCACATTTCTGAAGATGCATTATCCCACTACAACTCTGCACTTGTCTGAGGTCTTTAGGGGGTTTTTGGTCAGTGTAGCCCTGGCTGTACCAGAAACATCCAAAAACATTTTTTTCCTGATTTTCTGGTATTGGTTGATAACCAAGTAAGGGAAGCAAGACAAAAGAAACAATCTAGTCCAGGGCTCATTTGAAGGCAAATACTAACTTTTGATAGCTCTCTGGGACAATGTTTGAAAAGGCCACCTCAGGGATAACTAAATGGAGTATTTCCACCACTAGAAAGTTTTTGTGCCTAAAATTTAGGTAACTGCAGCCAAGGGAAAAAGTGGGAATCGCAGGCATGGAGTGGCCAAGTCGAATCAGACCTGGGGTGGGAGACGCAGGAATAGGAACCACCAGGATTTCAGCTTCCTGAGAGAAGAGAAAGGAGCAGGCTGGGAGTTCTTGGCCAGGGAAAGAACCTGGCCCTGGTGGCTTTCTGGGTCTTCCATTCTAATTCCTCTTTCTGTCCTAGTGGAACTTGGCAAGTTTTCCATTAAAGTGGGGGAAAAGAAGAATAATCCCTATACTCCTCAGCTCCATCTTCTTAACTCATTTCAATGTGTCAAAAAAGCAAAACAAGGAACTATCAGATGGGCTGTGTGGGCCTACTGGGTCTTGCTGAGAAGAAACACTCCCTTTACCCTTTCTGCACACTGCTAAAACAAGCTGAGCAGACTTGAGGAGAGTAATCCAACACAAGTGTCAGAGAGCTGTGCACAGAGTTTTAAAGACAGACAGGAAACAAAGTACTTTTGTGTTTACACGTTATGCCTACATAAGCTCAAGCTTTAAAAGAAAAAAATCTCAATAATTTAAAAAAAAAAACACCTAGAAAATCATCTTTTTGCAGAACATATGAAATCTGTGGACAGACTGAGAAAGACAAGTGCCAGATGACAAGTCAAAGAATATGGGGCTTATCTTTGCCCCGACACTAGCTGTGTGTGTTCCTCGAACAAGTCATCGCATGTCTCTGGACTTATTTCTCTTCTGTAAAGAAAATATCTTCTGGCCAGGAGGGGTGGCTCATGCCTGTAATCACAGCACTTTGGGAGGCAGAGGCAGGCAGATCACTGGAGCCCAGGAGTTTGAGACCAGCCTAGGAAACATGGCAAAACCACATCTCTACAAAAAATACAAAAATTAGCCAGGTGTAGCAGCACATGCCTGTATACCCAGCTACTCAGGAGATCGAGGTGGGAGGATTGCTTGAACCTGGGAGGTGGAGGTTGCACTGAGCCAAAATGGCACCACTGCACCCCAGGTTGGGTGACAAAGTCAGACCTTCCCTCAAAAAAAAAAAGAAAGAAGATACCTTCTATCTTTCCAATCCAAATAATATCTAACTTGTCTGTCTCATTGGGTTCTATGTAAAGGCCAAATGGAGCAAGTTAACGAAACTATTTGCAGTACTTTAAAGCCATTTATAGGAGGAAGTATCAATAAATCAAAGCAAACAACTCTAACTCAATTCCTGCACTGCCAGGTCTAGAGACCTTTTACACCTACGTTATTCATGACAGGGGCTAAGAACACATCCTTCTCTTGAATATGAATACCTATCAGTTAAAACAACTAGTATCAAAAACCAGGTTAAATTATACCAAAGTTGGAAAGTAATCCTAAAAGGAATTCTAGCCTCTCTTCTTTCCCTATTAAATTCTTTTCATATTTAAATAAGTATATCTTGGTGGAAGAACTCTGCCGTAAGTAGGTATCTGTCTGTAAACTGGGCTGGAATGCTGAAAAATGACATTTTATATATAAAGCATTTAACAGAGCTTTTTTTTTTTTTTTTTTGGAAACACGGTCTCACTCTGTCACTCTATCACCACCCAGGCTGGAGTACAGTGATGTGATCTCAGTTCCCTGCAACCTCAACCTCCCCAGGCTCAGCTAATTCTCCTACCTCAGCCTCCCAAGTAGCTGGGACTACAGGCACACACCACTATGCCCAGCTAAGCTTTGTAATTTTTGTAGAAACTGGGTCTCACTATGCTGACCAGGCTGGTCTTGAACTCCTGGGCTCAGGTGATCCTCCTGCCTCACATTCCCAAAGTGCTGGGATTACAGGCATGAGTCACTGTGCCCGGCCTAACAGAGCTTCTTAACACAAACTTCACTTTATACTGTGTTGCTATTATAATCAACTTCTTCTTCTTTTTAACCAGCTGTTTCTTTCAGCAACATCTAATTGGGTCATATTATTAAGTGCATGTATTACTTTTTTTTTTAACTGTATTGTTAAAGTTGGAGGTATAATGAATTTTTCTACAGTAAATCATACTTTGCACATTGATAGGGTTTGGCTGTGTCCCCACTCAAATCTCATCTTGAATTGTAGCTCCCATGATTCCCACATGTTGTGGGAGGGACCTGGTGGGAGATAAGTGAATTACAGGGCGGTTTCCCTCATATTGTCCTCGTGGTAGTGAAGAAGTCTCACAAAGTCTGATGATTTGATAAGGGGTTCCCCCTTCCACTTCTCTCTCATTCTACCTTGTCTGCTGTCATGTAAGACATGCTTTTCACCTTCTGCCGTGATTGCGAGGCCACCCCAGCCACACAGAACTGTGAGTCCATTAAACCTCTTTTTCTTTATAAATTACCCAGTCTCAGGTATGTCTTTATCAGCAGCATGAAAATGGACTAATACACATACATATTTCAGCAATAGTTTCAAAGATATATTCTAAAAAGGCCCAAAGAGGGTGATGGGTTACAATGCCAAAAAGATCAACTTTCACAGAAAGAGTCAATTATTTAGAATAAATGAAAAGAAAGATAATTCAGCAAGGCTTGCCCCACTCCTTCCTCTGTGCACAGAGGTAGTCCTTCTTGGTCTTTACGGGTATTCAAAATCACAGGCCTATGACCAGAGTCATTACAAATGAGACAAATAGCTAGTGCCTACCCAGTCATATAATGGCATTGTGCATCGCCTCTTGGACAAAATGGTAATAAGAGATTCAAAAGAGTGGGCAAGGAGTGAGGGTGGTTAAAGAGGAATCAGGAAGGAGAAAGCAAGGGCATATTTTACCCAGTCTATACATAATTCCTTAGAAGGTATACTATTGCTAATTGATATCCAAGAAAGCTGAATTCTCCAGTCTTGAGTCCTTTCAATAACCTCAGGGATTCTACAATTGGGAAGTCAACTTCTGCTAAATAAATCATTCATCTAGCTTGTCAATTCAAGATCTTCAGAGAAAACCTTCACAAAGCAATGTTACATGAATGGCTTATTTGCTTCTCCCCACAAATTACCTCTTTCTTTCCCCAATTTGAGATGGAAAGATTATAGCTTAGAAGAAAGTCAGATCATTTCTGACTAAATAAAATAAAGGAACAGGATTGTTTCTACCAAATGATAAGAAGTGTATGGGATGGCAACGTTGAACCAGGAAGAGTACAGAGTCCTAGCATTTTTAAATCAACAGCTGGTTATAAAGTAAGCTAGAAACTTCAGGAATGTCCAGAGGCAGCACTATTAAAAAGTGGCAGGGCCAATGTTCCCGGTTCACAAATTGTGAGACCACTTTATAGGATCATATTTTACAACAATGTTTTAAAACACATTTATTGAATGTGTACTTTGTACCACTAACAAGTTGATAATTTTTAAAATGCTGAAAAGAATCCAGCAAAAAATTATTTGTTAAACTAAAAGAATCCTAAACCTTTGAAAAAATAAAAATTTTAATTTCATGCACAACTCAAGCTAAAACCAAATTCACCTTATTTACTTTGATAAGGGAGGCAAAACTTTAACAAAAGGAAGTACTGTTTTTTGTTTGTAAAAACAAAAAAAGAGATAAATGTTTTCATGGGTTTAAGAACACTCTGGAATCCGAGTAGACTCTCCAAATACAGGTAAGAATTCAATTTAAGTGTGAGGTATTTGTAATAAATTACCAGATGTCCTCACCAATTTACAAACCAGTATAATCATCAAAATTTACACATGGACATCACTGTTATTTTCAAAACTACAACCATTTTCTTCAAATGGTTATGAATGAGTGCCAGAAAGACAAAATTCTATGTTTAAGTTCTAAAGGAGATTGGGTCCCTCAGTGCTTGCAGATAAAAGATCATGGGTCTAGGTGCCATGCAAGTGCTTGAATGAGCAGTAGTTTTCAACGTTCACTTATGTTGTACCATGTGTCAAAATTTCCTTCCTTTTTAAGATTGAATAATATTGCATATATGTACATACCACATGTTGTTTAGCCAATGATCTGTTGATAAACATGTGGGCTGCTTTCACCTTTTGGCTACTAAGAATAATGCTACTATGAACATGGGTATACAAATACCTCTTCAAGATCCTGCTCTCAGTTCTTTTGGTGTATATCCAGAAGTGGAATTGCTAGATCATGTGGTAATTCTATTTTCAATGTTTTGGGGAGCTGCCATATTATTAACATTTGCTGATTTTTAAGGGCTAATTTAGTGAAGTGTTACAAATTTTGGTTTGTGCACCTAAGATTTCGTGCTAGTCAGATCCTGATCTAGAAAATAAAAGACGCATTGAGGCAGAATAAGGGTTTCAAGCATCACATATGTGTGTTCTGTATTCAGTGAGATAGTGAAGAAGGAAGCATGTAGACAGGCTGCCACAGAGAAAGACTGTCTATTAATGAAAATCCCATCCATAAAGTAACTTTTCAGCCAATGGTTAAAGATAAAAATACAACTAAATCTTTTGAACAAGAAATAATCTAATATAATCATTATGTTTCAACACAAACTGCATCGCCACTAACTGATCTGCCTACCAATCTATCAAGAAACATGGAAACATCTCATTTAATGGATAAAATGAGAATAAAGTCTGTTTGAGTGCAGAAAGGGAAATATCCAAATATCTGAAGCTTTCTAACCACAGCCAGAACATAGAAAAAAGACACTAAAAATATTTTGGGATTCCAGTGTCCAAAATGCATATACGTTATCCTGATGGATACAAAAAATAAAAGAATATAGTAACCTATTCCTTTTTTTTTAAAAAAGGTTAATTATTAAGTATTTCAAGTATATAAAAAGCATAAAAATTAGCACTCATGGTCTACCACCTAGATTTAGAAATATAACATCACAGATATAGTTGAAGACTCTTTTTTTTTTTTTTTTTTGAGACGGAGTCTCGCTCTGTCGCCCAGGCTGGAGTGCAGTGGCCGGACCTCAGCTCACTGCAAGCTCCGCCTCCCGGGTTTACGCCATTCTCCTGCCTCAGCCTCCCAAGTGGCTGGGACTACAGGCGCCTGCCACCTCGCCCAGCTAGTTTTTTGTATTTTTTTTTTTATTAGAGACGGGGTTTCACCGTGTTAGCCAGGATGGTCTCAATCTCCTGACCTCGTGATCCGCCCGTCTCGGCCTCCCAAAGTGCTGGGACTACCGGCTTGAGCCACCGTGCCCGGCCCCATAGTTGAAGACTCTTATATTCCCTTCCCAATTTTATTCCATTCCTATCCCCTAAGAGGTAACTATTCTGAATGCTGTTTATAATTCCCATACACATGTCTATCCTTTTATAACATACGTGTGCATAAAAACATCCTCTTGCACATGATATTTTATATAGATGGTATGATAGTGTACACAAGTAATTTTTTTTTTCCCCCAACACTGTTGTTTTGAGATATATTGATATTGATGTCTAAAGCACTAGCTGATTTAAGTACTCTACAATATTCCATTGAATAATTATAGCTGGCTGGGCACGGTGGTTCACACCTGTAATCCCAGCACTTTGAGGTGCCAACGCGGGTGGATTGCTTGAGATCAGGAGTTTGAGACCAGCCTGGCCAACATGGCGAAACCCCATCTCTACTAAAATACAAAAATCAGCTGGGCGTGGTGGTGGGAGCCTGTAATCCCAACTACTATGGAGGCTGAGGCAGGAGAATTGCTTAAACTCAGGAGGCAGAGGTTGCAGTGAGCCAAGATAGCATGACTGCACTCCAGCCTGAGCAAAAGAACAAGCCCGTCTCAAAAAAAAAAAAAGATTACAACTGAAGGTATCTATTAATTCTCCATTTCTTTGGGAGGAGGAGTTATTATAAACATGTTAACATAAACATTCTTGATTATATCTCCTTATGCATGCAAGAGACTTTTTTTACAGTATACATTTAGGGTCAGAATGACTAAGTCTTGGTGATATGCTCATTTGATATTATTAAATATTCCCAAATTACGCTTCAGAAGGTAGTATCTCTCCCACCAGTAGTGCGTAGGTTTCCCACTCTCCACAACCTGGCCATCTGTAGTATAAGAGGTTTTAATTCTTGACTGTCTGGCACGTGCAGTCATGTTTCATTGTTTCGTTTTGCTTTGTTTTATAGTACCACTGTTTAAAGTGAGTGGGGAGTGGCCCAGAACATAGAGAAGGAGCTGAGAAAGGGAGTGGAGGAAAGGATCACAAGAAGATGAGAGGAGAGCTGGTGTTATAAAGGAATTTCTAGTGCTAAGAGACGGTTCATGAAAACAATTTCCTCACTCTACACAAAATGGCTTCATTTCTCCTAAGTCATCAGAGGTGTTTAATGCATCTGCGCCACAGCTCATTGACCAGGAGTGTCCAGACTTACTCACCACTTACTGAGAGACCCCAAGTGGAAGTATGATCATTTCATAATGCATGAAATAAATCACAAAGTAATTGTTACTAGCATTTCTTATTTTAAACCAATGTAAATCTTGGCACAGATATTCTCTCAATAAACATTAGTAGGCACATGAGAAATTCTCATGAGATTTATTTAAAGAAAATTATAAAAAATAAGTGTTGTTACAATGCTAAAGAAAAGAAAAAGAATTGGCCGGGCACGGTGGCTCATGCCTGTGATCCCAGCACTTTGGGGAGCTGAGGTGGGCAGATTACTTGAGGTCAGGAGTTCGAGACCGGCCTGGCCAAAATGGTGAAACCCCACCTCTACTAAATGTAAAAATTAGCCAGGTGTGGTGGCACATGCCCATAATCCCAGCTACTCTGGAAGTAGAGGTTGCAGTGAGCCGAGATTGCTCCATTGCACTAAAAAAAAAAAAAGAAAAAAATCAACTTCCTTCTCTCAAAGTGTAATGGTCATCTTTTCTTAAAAAAAAAAAAAAAAAAAAAACGAAAATTTTTCATTCTTAGTACAATAAAATAGTACTTGTGATTTAAAACAATGGATATAAAGCTTATTACAATTAAATACTATGCCTAGATTCTAAATATTCTTTCAAATGATACTTCAGACCTAGATTTTTAAAGTACTTTTATAGCTCCCATTATTTTTCCAGGAGCTTAAATTAAAAAAAAAAAAATTTTTTCTACAATTTCTTCCTGAGAATTTGCCGCCAAAGAGAAACTGCAGTCTTCAACAAAGAGCAACAGATTAAAATAAAACTTGTGCAGCTGTACTTTCTAGATGGCCAAAGAATCAACCTCAGTGAAACTAAACATATGACAAGAATAGCATTCTAAAACTGTCTTCGCCCTGTGAAAACAGAGGGATGCTTTGTTTTTATTTTGCTTGGCTAATCCTTACATGATATATTATTTTAAATATCTCCTGTTCTGCTTATTTCATTGCAGTTTTCCTATCTGTTGGTCAATGGCAGGAATAAGGGTTACATCTTTAACTAACTGCCCAGAAAGGAATAAAACTAAAAATACATACACACACCAATTCTTTTCAGTAGCACAGGACCTGAGGAACTTTCAGGACTCAGAGGAAATTGCTAGACTGCCAAAAATGCTTCCTATCCCAGATATTTCTGTCCTCTGCAACCAGACACATGACCTACCAGGCTAGGAATAGTCTAAATAAGAAAACAGCAAAAGTTTCAGTTAATAGGAGGGAATAAAGAATAAAGAAAAAAAGACGGATGTTACCTAGGGAAACTCAGGAGGCATAGCTGATAGGTTTTTCTAAATGAATACACTCAGCAGGAATATATGATATAATTTTAACTAGAAGTAACTGACAATAATGCAAAAATGCTTAGCGGTCAAGGGCAACAGGTTTTGGAGTCAGGCAGTCCTAATTCCAAATTTTCCTAGCTATATTACCTTAGGCAAATGACTGAATTTCTTTGGGCTTCAGTTTGTGATATTTAAAAAAATGCTAATAGAATATACACCTCACAGAGCTCTTTTAAGAATTATTATCATTATTATTCTTTCTTTTGGGATTTTTTTTGAGACAGGGTCTTGCTCTGTTGCCCAGGCTAGAGGGCAGTGGTGTGATCTCAGCTTACTGCAATCTCTGCCTCCTGGTTCAAGGGATTCTCATGCCTCCTAAGTAGCTGGGATTACAGGCATGTGCTGCCACACCTGGCTGATTTTTATATTTAGTACAGACAGGGTTTCATCAGGTTGGCCAGGCTGGTCTTGAACTCCTGGCCTCAAGGGATCCAACTGCCTCAGCTCCGCAAAGTACTGGGATTACCACACCCAGCCCCTCCTTTAAGAATTTGAAAATGTATGGAGATAAAGCACTTGGTACCTAGCACATAGTAAGTGCTCAATAAGAAGCAGATAATATGTACAAGATAAATGAGCACAGTTTAGACATCATTTGCCTTTTTAAGGAACTACTTGAATCAAATGACAGTAACACTTCTAGACAAAGGCTAGCTTAAAACAATAAGCCAGTTTATTTGTCCCAGACATATGTGTGGTAAGATTAGCTTTATTTCTTTCTCTCAAATGTAAGTTTATTTCATGTAAAAATACTTCCCTAGGAAAGAATGGGCACAAAATTAAATCACCAGATACTAGTAGGAGCAAGAGCAAAAAAATGTAGAGAGTAAAAAATCTCCAACATAATAGTGCCTGCTTAAATAAACTTAATCTGTCTAGGTGTGGTGGCTCACACCTGTAATCCCAACCCTTTAGGAGGCCAAGGTGGGAGAATCACTTGAACCCAGGAGTTCAAGACCAGCCTGGGCAACATGGCAAAACCCCATCTCTGCAAAAAAAAGAAAAAAATTAGCTGGGTGAGGTAGCATGCGCCTGTAGTCCCAGCTACTCAGGAGGCTGAGGAGGGAGGATCACATGAACGCAGGAGGTCGTGGTTGCAGTGAGCTGTGATCACGACACTGCATTCCAGCCTGGGTGACAGAGTGAGACCCTAAATAAATAAATTACGTACATAAACTTAATCCAAAGAAAAATGAAAAGAGCTAAATCAAATAATCTAATTCCTTCATCAAATGCTAATATGGGTTGCAAATAGCAGCAAATCAAAATATCTAATTAAAAATGAGTTACAACATTTTATGATGTATTAATTAAAGGGGTAAATCTGGAGGAAAATTAAGGAGGGGCTTAAGGACTGCTCCAGGTCAAGGATTGCTCTAGGACAAAAAACAGACTTAGGACAAGTAGGGGCAAATCTCTTAGAACTCTTTCAGAGTATTCTGGAAAGGGATATGCCTGTCAATCACCAGCACAATGCCTGGCATGTATGTAGTAGGTTCGTTTGCTCAATGAAGTTCTGCAGATTTCTCAAAGAAAGCCACACATGCCTTAAATACTCAGAATGCAAAATGCTATTGACACTTTTTTGCATGAAATATGGGTTAGAGATACTCATAGAACAATTGCTAAGTCATTAGTAATATGGTTCAGGATGCTAGAGCTCAATGTCGCAAGGTTGGCTCAGATTTGGGAACTGGAAGACAGAGCTGAGAAAAAGCCACATGAAGCTAGCTGGAAGTTTCACAAAAGAAATGGATGATGGCAAGCACAGCATGCGTTTCACTGAACTGTGGGATGCTTTTCAAAGAATCATACAGTGTAAAATCACTTGGCCTTGCAAAAAGCATTTTAGGCAAACATTTTTGGACGGAGGAAATGCCTTTATAGCAGTAGGTTCCTATTACTGGAGAGAATGACATTGAGACAGGTTGAATTTTGTAGACAAACATAGTAAGTTTCTCTTCCTTTTCTCCCATCTTAGTTTAAATCACACCCTAGTGAAAGAGGATGCTAACTATTTTGGTATACTCAGAGAGCATTTCTCAGAGCACTTTCAAGGAGGAAGTGTACTTTTACTTAGGAGACCGCTGGGCACCATGAAGCTCCCAAAGTGACAGAGCACGAAGGTTTGACCATACCTTATGCAATCTCCCTTCTCCACGTCTGCACCGATGACATCCTATTAACACAGTCTCCTCCGTTACAACCATAAGTGAAACTCAGAACTCAATGTGAACTTTTTTCCTACTCGTGTCATCAAATTTCTACAGTGAATTCTCAATAAACCTCCCAATTTGACTAGTAATTGGTGCATACTGACCACACATATAAACGCCTTTCACAAATAAAAGCTACTTAAAATGTTTGGATGACAAACCGGTATCCCTGAAATGCTGATGCTAAAATGAAACATTCAGTAAACAAGGGCGGTACCTTCAGTGACTGCAGAGAGTCCGAGTTAGTATCACAGTAGAGGATGATGTTGTTGGCCATGCTGAAACTTTCTCTCACTCCAAGGTGGTAAAACAAGGACGGTTGCCGGAAGGCATCGCTCATCTCCACCACCGCAATATCTGCAAACAGAAAACAAAGTCCCCCAAAGGATGACACCCAAATAATGCCCAATCAGCACATTTTGGTTTCAATTATCTTAGTATTCAAAAGAGGAAATAAGGAAATGATAGGGATTTTCCCTCTTCATTTATCACTGAATTTTTAATTTGCAACTCTACCTGGAAGTGGTTTTATAAAATGTAACAATCCTCCTTTTTCTGTTTTTAAGAGACAAGGTCTTGCTCTGTCACCCAGACTGGAGTGCAGTGGCACGATTGTGGCTCACTGAAGCCTTGAACTCCTAGGCTCAAATGATCCTCCCACCTCAGCCTCCCTAGTAACTGGGACTACAGGCATGAGGCATCATGCCCAGCTAGTTAAAAAATTTTTTTAGAGACAGGGTCTTCCTGTTTCCCAGGTGGAACTCAAACTCCTGGCCTCCAATAATCCTCCTGCCTCGGCTTTCTAAAATGCTGGGATTACAGGTGTGAGCCACCACGCCTGGCCCAAACCTGCATTTTTTTAAAGAAGGAGGAGATCACATGATTACTGGAAACTGAAGAGAATTTGTGATGGTGGGAAGCAGGGGCTAATGCTCTCTCATAAATTTCAACATTAAAACAAGTTAACTAAGGTTTCAAATAAGAAAACTTTTTTTAAAAAAGCAGATTCATAAAAAATAGCAGTAACACATGTAAAATGAGACTTAAATAAATAAACAGGTAAGCTTATTAGTTAGTTAATCCAGAATTCGGTTTTAGAGTTAAATAACTAATATCTAGTAAGTCCCTGGTAAGTATAATCAAGAAAAAAAGAGAGAAAAAAGGTATAGAAAATATAACTAAGGGGAATATAACCACAGATGCAAATCCATCCAAGGCTCAAAGATGACCAGTAACAAGGTAGTAGAAATTTGATATCAAAAATTGACAATGTCACAAAAATGAAATTTAGATTACTCTAAAACTCCTTTATGGCTATAAACAAAAATATGAAAGAAAAACTAACAAAATGTACCAAGCATTATAAGACCTAGATCGTGAGTTTAAAATTTATTTGGAGGATGCAAGGATAGCTCAATGGAAAAAAGTCATCAGCATCTCGAATATGTTCCAAGTGCATTAATTAAAATTCTCAATCCATTTATCATTAAAAATAATTGCTGAGCTGGGCATAGTGGCACACACCTGTAATCTCAGCTACTCAGGAGGCTGAGGTGAGAATATCGCCTGAGGCCAGGAGTTTGAGACCAGCCTGGGCAACACAGCAAGACCCCTAGCTCTAAGAAGAACAAAATTTTAAAATTAAAAAATTATAACTGCAAATTAAAAATATAAGGGCATTTCCTTAACATAGAGAATAATACACATTTCATAACAACTTCCAACTTTGTGCATTTAGGTATTCACATGAAAATCAGAAACAAAGGCTGTCAGCTATTGCCACTACTTATTATATAATAGCTTTCTGAAAAATCCCAGCCACTGCAATAAGATTTCTAGAAAGTAAGAAGATATAATTCTAGAAAATAAAATACACAATTATCTCTATTTACAGATGTTGTGGATGTCAACCAAATACCCCAACAGACTTAGCTGAATAGCTATTAGAAGTAATAATACAATTTAGTAAGGTATCAAGATGGAAAACTATTATGAAAACAAAGAGCTTCCTTTGTAATTGCAATAAACATTTCAGAAATATAAAACAGAAGCCATTCATAATTACGATGAAAATGTTAATATATAACAAATTTAAAAGAAGATAATTTGTTAAAAATTATGCAATATTTGAGAGATGAAAGGTTAATATCGTTATAAATCATCTCTTATGATCAATTTAAAATAACTCAGCAATGATAAAAACATTACATTAGACAATCACGCTATAGACATCAGCAAGCAAATTCACAGAAATTTAAAATGGTAAATAAACATATGAGAAATTCTTCTTCATCTTGCTTCTAATAAATGCACATTAAACCAACTATAAAATGCCAATTGTTTTGCCTAAGTGAGCAAAGTAAAGAAGTCAATGAAAATGCAGAGAAATGACACTCTTTTATGCTGTGGGAAGTATAAACTTTCTTCTTTCTTTTTTTTCCTTTTTCTTTTTTTTTAAAGGCAGACAGTTCTCAGTTTGTTGCCCAGACTAGAGTGCAGTGACAAAATCATAGCTCACTGTATATGCACAGCCTCAAAATCCTGGGCTCAAGCGATCCTTCAGCCTCAGCCTCCCGAGTAGCTGGGACTACAGGTGTGTGCCACCATGTCTGGCTAATTTTTAAAACTTTTTTGTAAACACAGGTGTCACTATGCTGCACAGGCTGGTCTCAAACTCCTGACCTCAAGCAATCCTTCTGCCTCAGCCACCTAAAGTGCTGGGATTAGATGCATGAGCCACCACACCCCAGCCAAGTGTAAACTTTCTAGGAGGCTTAAATCCTAAAAATTATGTACACTCTGACCCAATAATTCCATTCCTTGGAATTTACTCTGAGAAGATTATAAATGTGAAAATAGATTTACCTGTCTGTCCATTGAAAAATTATTTTTTACGATAAAGTAATGGAAAATGTCTAAATACCTATCAGTAAGAAAATGGTTATATATGTATGTGTGTATGTGTATATATGTAATCATGAGATATATATATGTATATCATAATTTCAAATAATGGGATTACATGTAACCAAAGAAAAAGAAAAATGTAGGAGAATACTTAGCAACAGGGGATAAATTCAAACTATATTAAGTAAAAATAAAAAGTAAAATATAATATACATACTGCCATGTATAGCATATACATTAAAAATACAATGTATACATTATAATGAGTGCATCATGATGTTTACATTCTATGTATATATCCATGTGCATAAAAAAATACCTGAAAAGTTGTACACCAACTTTTGTTGGTAATAGCTGTGTTATAGAGATTATGGATTATTTTATTTTTCTATTTTATACCTTCTATATTTCCCACAATTTCTATTATGAACATTGATTACTTTCACAATTTAGGAACTTATCAAAATATAAAATGAACAAATTCAAGACCTGTGTGTCAGAATATAAAACCAAAGTGCAGCACATAAAAATACCGCAGACGCTTGAGAAGCTGTTTGGTGCAGAGTCCATCTTGTCTAATGGGTATGAAATTAGCATTAAACTTTGGTGAATGAGAAATCAATCAGATGAAACTGAGGTAAAAGACACAGAAGAAGTTTATGAAATGGGAAGACAGGTCAAAGGAGCTTCAGAAGGATTTTTTCCCCCCTCGAGGCTAAAAATGACTTAAGGACTCTTTAATACAAATAAAGAGTTTTCTTTTGGGGTCCTTAACGTTTCTGCATCAAAAATCAACACATGACAAAAGTGAGTCATTGCATCCTACCCACACAGCCCAGCTGCCTCCTGCACCCACACAGCTTCCTCCTCCCACAGGTGCCAGCCACTCAGCAGTCAATCACATTGCTTTAAAATCAAGAAGCTGCGTTATGTGGGACTTGAAGAAACCAAATAAAACACTTACTGATGAAAAACAAAGAGACATGCAAAGAAAAATACTAGCTAAGATAAAGTAATGAAAGGAGGGGATAAATTTTTCCGGAGAACTGACATGTGGAATTAGATGCTAAAATAAAATAAAAACAGAAAGAAAGTTTTCAGATTAAGAAAGAAACTAGATTTTTTCTTTTTTTTTTTTTTTTGAGATGGAGTCTCACTCTGTCTCCCAGGCTGGAGTACAGTGGCACGATCTCAGCTCACTGCAACCTCCACCTCCCGGGTTCCAAGTGATTCTCCTACCTTAGCCTCCCAAGTAGCTGGGATTACAGGTGTGCACCTGCTAATCCATCTGGCTAATTTTTGTATTTTTAGTAGAGACAGGGTTTCGCCATGTTGGCCAGGCTGGTCTTGAACTCCTGACCTCAGGTAATCTGCCCACCTCAGCCTCCCAAAGTGCTGGGATAACAAGCATGAGCCACCGTGCCCAGCCTAGATGTTTAAAATAAATGGTGCAAGAAACGTAAGGCATATTTATTACCTCTGAACATCTAAGCAGGAACAGATCCATTTCTGGATGCTATAAAGAATACTGAAAGGTGCTTACTGGTCTAATTTTAAAATACAGTAATACAGTACGGTAACTTAGAAAAAGGCTGGCTTTTTTCTATTTCAAATTCAAATAAGTGACTTGTTCTAAGACATTTCTATTCTTTCCTAAACTTACTTTTTAATTGTCATACAGCAAACTTCATTCTCTTTGTCTCTGATGTACAGTCTAATGGGTTTTGAAAACTGCATATATACCAGCATAGTCATGATACAAAATAGATCCTTCACTCCCAAAATCTCTGTCATGCTCTCCTTTTGAGGTTAGTCTTCCCCGCACCCCAAATCCCAGCCCCTGGCAACCACTGATTTATTTATTGTTCCTAAAATTTTACCTTTCCCAGATTGTCATATAAATGGAATCATACAGTATGTAGCCTTTCGGGTTTGACTTCTTTGACTTAGCAAAATGCACGTGAGATTCATCCACAGATGTCCACCCACAGGTTTGAGGACATTTGGGTTGTCTCCAGCTTGGGCAATTTTGAATAAAGTTGCTATTCATACACAAGTCTTTATGTAGACATATGCTTTCATTTGTCTTGAGTAAAGAGCTAGGAGTAGGATTACTGGCTCATAGGTAAGGGTATGTTTACCTTAATAAGAATATGCCAAGCTCTCCCAAAGTGACTGAAACATTTTGCATTCCCACCAGCAAAGCATGAGGAGCATCTCAACTGTCTAACATCTTTGTGAATGCTTGGTACCGTCAGTTTTTCTTCTAAAGCCAGTCTAATAGGTATGTAGTGGTATCTCGTTATGGTTTTAATTTGCATTTCCCTAATGACTAATGAGGTTCAGCATCTTTTCATGTGCTTATTTGCTATCTGTATATCTTATTTGGTTAAGTACTCAATGCTTTTGCCCATTTAAAAATTATTGTTGAGTTTGTTTTCTTACTGTTGAGGTTTGAATGTTCTTTATATTTTCTGAATATTGTTCCTCTGTCAGATATGTAATTTGCAGATACTGTCAGGTTATGACTTGTCTTTTCATTCTCTTAAGTGTGTCTTTACAAGAGAAGAATATTTAAATCGAATTAAGTCCAGTTCATCCACCTTTTCTTTATTGGATTGTGCTTCTGGTGTGGTATTGAAAAAAAATATTTGCGTAACCCAAGGTCACAAAAGTTTTCTTTTATGGTTTCTTCTAGAAGTTTTATAGCTTTACATTAAATTTAAGTCTATGAACCATTTAGAGTTGATTTTTGTATATGGTGTGAGGCATGGGTCAAGGTTCATATTTGTTGTAAAGGCTGTCCTTTCTCCATTGAATTGCCTCTGCATTTTCATCAAACTTTAACTGGCTATACTTTGGTGGGTTTATTTCTGGATTCTGTTTTATTTCATGAAATCTATGTGTTTATCACTTTGTCAATACAACACTGTTTTGACTGCTGGAGCTTTACGGTAGCTGCTGTAATCAGGTAGGTCAACTCTATTCTGTTTTCAAATGTGTTTTGGCTGTTGTAGTTGTTCTCTTTGCTTTCCTGTGTAAATTTGAGAATCAGCTGGCTGTTGATATCCATCAATTGATAGCTACAAAAAAATCCTGGGATTTTGATTGTAATTGTGTTGCATCTAAAAAATCACTTTAGAGAGAACTGACATCTTAACAACATTGAGTCTTTCAATCCATGAATATAGAATATCTCACCTGTAATCTCAACACTTTGGGAGGCTGAAGCAGGCGGATCACTCGAGGCCAGGAGTTCAAGACCAGCCTGGCCAACATGGTGAAACCCTGTCTCTACTAAAAATACAAAAATTAGCCAGGTGTGGTGGCACATGCCTATAATCCCAGCTACTTGGGAGGCTGAGGCACAAGCATCACTTGAACCTTAGAGGCAGAGGCTGCAGTGAGCCAAGATCACATGACTGCACTGCAGCGTGGGTGACAGAGCAACACTCTGCCTCAAAAAAAAAAAAAAAAAAAGAATATGGAATATCTCTCCACTTAGGTCGCCACTGATTTTTTTTCATTAGTATTTCATAATTTTAAACATGTAGATCCTGAACATAGTTTGCTAAATGTATACCTAAATGTTTTCTTTTTTTGGTGCTATTATAGATGGTACTGTTCTTAAAATTTTCAAATCATAATTGCTCATTGCTAGTACATAAAAATACAATAATTTTTGTAGATCGATCTTGTATCCTGAAATTTAACTGAACTCAGTTATAAGCTCCAGAAGCTTTTTCATATATATTATTTTATATGTATTATTTTACATAGACAGTCATGTAATCTGCAACTAAAAGTGATTTTATGTTTTCCTTTCCAATTTGTATGCCTTTTGTTTTTTGTTTGTTTTTGCCTTGTTATACTTGCTAGGACTTCCAGTAACACAGCACTGTTTAAACGGTAATATTTCATTACCTAACTAAAGAAAATATTCTCTGTGGCTACTTCCTGACTCTGTTGGGTACCTTCTCAAAAGTAGTAAAACAAACAGGTGAAAATTATCTTCCTTGTGAAATGATCCTAAGACATATTAAAAATACAAATGAAGATGTAATTATAATACCTTAAACAAATGCCTGATACTCCAGAATTCCTGAGCCCCATTTATAGGAGGAACAGTTTATCCATTTCATTTTATAAACATATATTCAGTACTCACTATGTGTCAGGCACTATATGCTTTTCAAATATTAACTCAATCTTCCTAATACCCCTTTGTGATGGGCAGTATTATTTCAGGACACTGAAGCAGAGAATGTACCTGTCAAAGATCAGCTAGAAAGTCTTGCCACCGGAATTCAAACCCAAGCAATTCAGCTCTACAGTCCAAGCTCTTTTAACTCTTCACTGACTCACATCCTAAACTTACAGGAGACAGAAATTCACAAGTTCAGAACACAAGTGAGATGTGAAAATAGATTTGGGGATCAAATCATACCAGTCTTATTGTGTATTTCATGAGTAAATGCACTTCATAATTATCTAATTGAGTTGTCATAATAATACTGTAAGTAAAACTGCCACATTTAGAAATTTAAGAAAGTTAGTCATTTAAAAGTATAGATAAAGACACAAAAATCTCCTACATTTTTACCTAAGGTGTAATTTGCTTCCCTGTTCCGATTGAGTTAATGTTAAATGGAGGATAACATGAGGTTTACCAGGGGTTTATTAAAGCATAATAAAATTTTTAGGGTAATAACATTAAACTATTAAGCTTAATTGCATTTTGGTCACCAAATGGCAGTGGCTGGTAGTCTGTGGGGTTTTTAAATTGAATTTTCCCTTCATAATAGGGTATCTGTTAGTTAAATATTTCACATGAGTTGCTCCTGCTTGTGAAGAGAAGAGTTGAGTTGAAGGAAGATGTTAATTGGTATTTGCTGAAATTTAACCTAAAAGTCATGTCCTGGTAGAGTCTCCTAAAGACTCCAAGTCACTTTTCTAAAGTGTGGCAAGTAGATAACATCGGGAAACTGCAAAAGTCCTGTTATACAGCTAGGATTGTTGCAATTTTCAAGAAGGACATAAGAATCATCTATCATTGTAGCCTTGAATTGGTCATGGTTTGGCAATCCCTACTATAAATGACTACTCTTTCAGCTTCATCAGCCTCCTTTTAATTTCTTGTGTGTTATTTGGTTAAGTATACCATGTAAAATGATGCAAATTTATATCAACAGTATATTCTGGCCCATAATTTCCTCATCACTAAACTCTAATAAATGTCTGCATGGTGATTCAAACATGAATCATTCTTATATTGCTAAAGCAAATTATACCTAACCTCTCCAACCCAGCCCTAATTTTCTTATTTGGTGACATTGTATTACACTGAAGTGTTTTGCTGGCTTTTTGTTGTTGTTGTTAATCCGCTAAGTGAGGCCTGGTAGGGAGGTAATCAGAGGGATATTTTTCACTTCCAGGGGTTGACCTTAAAAAGAGTTGAGAGCCACTACACTTACAAAAGGAAAGGGAAGAGAGGAAAAGGGAGAAACCTAGTGGGGAGGGAGGGCAGAAGAGAAAAAGAGAAGAGGAAGAGGGAGGAAGAGTGAAACAGAGATAGAGGAGGGTGCAAAACGAAGATGGGTGTTATAATAACTAAAGAGCCCTTACCCAGGCAATAGCTGCAAGAGCGCAGCTTTAGAGAATGTGAAGGCGGAGAAAGCACACATCCTTCGGAGGTGATCAGACCAGAAGGTCAGGACCTAGAGCCACAGCTCTCTGCCAGGAGGACACGCAGCCTCAGTAAACCACTCCACGGAGCTGAAGAGCTGGAAAGGAAACACTCCCATCTCCAGAAGAGTAATGAGCATGTAAATAACAGACAAGCTGTTCTCTGACTTTCAGAGTTTGAATCCCAGTTACGTTTCTGGATGGATGACGTCAGACAATACCTCAAACTCTCTGAGCTGTGGTTTCTTCAAGTATAAATTGGGAATAACAACATAGGTATTGACGGCACAAAACTGTTGTAAGGATTACGTGTGTGCTAGGCACAGTAAACTCACCATGAATGGTAATCACATGGAGCCAGGACAAGAAATGCCCAGAGGAGACCCTTTGAGCAAGGAATCATCAAAATGTGATTGAAGATAATGCTATTACACAATTCAACACTTCCTGATAAAGCCTTATATGAGTAATTTCTCATAGAAATGATGTTGAAGGCAAACTTTTGAAAACATAGAAATCCAACATAAAGAATTTTGACTTGATCCTATAACCAATGGATGGATCCATCCATGTCCATGGGTTTTGAGAAGATGTATGTCATCATCTAAGCTTTGCTTTGGAAAGATAAAACTAGAATTTGTAGATGGATAATAGACTACACAGACTGGGGGCTGGGAGATCGTGTGGGAGTCATCTGAGAGAGTGTGTCCCTCAGCTAACACAGACAACATGTGGGGAAACCCAACAGGCTTCAGGGACTTGGTGTTTACAGGCAAAGAAAGAATTAAAGATGATTCTGCTTTGAACATGCATAATCAAGGATAATGATTTGCCATTAACATAGTAAGGGAGGTTTTGTGGTATTTTCTGAGACAGGGTCTCACTCTGTCATCCAGGCTGGAGTGCAGTGATGCAATCATGGCTCACTGCAGGCTCCAACTCCTGGGCTGAAGCAATCCTCCTACCTTAGCCTCCTGAGTAACTAAGAGTACAGGTACACGCACCATACCTGGCTAATTTTTTTTTTTTAGAGACAAAGTCTCACTATGTTAACCAGGCTGGTCTCGAACTCCTGGGCTCAAGTGATCTACCCGCCTAGGCCTCCCAAGTGCTAGGATAACAGGCGTGGGCCACCACATCTGGTCAAACTTTCTTTTTTTTTTTTTGATAGGAGCTTGAGTTCAAATGGGAACACACTAAATTGGGGGGTGGGGTGTGAATATATTACTGATAGCAGTCCTTTTGAATCTCAGCAGAAAGATGAAAAACAGAAAGATGTAAGCAGGCCAGGCACAGTGACTCATGCCTGTAATCCCAGCACTTTGGGAGGCCGAGGCGGGTGGATCACGAGGTCAAGAGATCGAGATCATCTTGGGTAACACAATGAAACCCTGTCTCCGCTAAAAATACAAAAAATTAGCCAGGCCTGGTGGCAGATGCCTGTAGTCCCAGCTACTCGGGAGGCTGAGGCGGGAGAATGGCGTGAACCTGGGAGGCGGTGCTTGCAGTGAGCCGAGATCGCACCACTGTACTCCAGCCTGGGCGACAGTGAGACTCCAACTCAGAAAAAAAAAAAAAGAGTCACAGCAATGAGTGACCACTGAAACAGTGAATGTAGATGAGGTTGTCAACTTAGAGTACAGAAAGAAATGAGGCTTCCTGGACTCAGGAATTCCCCTTCTCGTTATATACCCAATAGAAACACAGATATGTGTTCATGTAATGAATGTTCATAGCCATAGTATTTGTAAACCATTAACAGCAGAAGAAATTAAAAAGCATGCTATCTAGAGACAATGAGTACTATACAGTAATGAGCATGAAAAATCTACAACCACATGTGACAACATGGATGAATCTCACAAATGCATTATTGAGAGGAGGAATCCAGATACAGAGGACTAGGCACCGTGTGATTCTGCAATATTAAAAGTCACAACGGCGCACACCTTGGAGAGGATGGGCCATGACTAAAGGGGGCTTAAAAGGGTCTTTTGGGGTGCTGGTAAAGTTCTACTTCTTGATTTAGGTGCTGGTTACTCCGGCATGTTTGCCTTGTGAAAATTAACTCATTTCTAATCGATTATTTTGCCCAGAATGTTAAAAGAGAATTGCATTAGCTTGCTGTGCCATTGTAACAAATTATTACAAGCTTGATGCCTTAAAACAGCAGAAATGTCTTCTTTCACAGTTCTAGAGGCCAGAAGTCCAAAACCAAAGTGTAGGCAGGGCCAGAGCCTTGCTTCCTCCAGAGGCTCTAGAAGAGAATCAGTTCCTTGCCCCTTCAAGATTCTAAGTTTTCAGCATTCCTTGGCTTGTGATGTGTATGCATGTGGTGTCAAATCGCTCTCTGCCTCTTTTATAAGGAATCTTATGATGGCATTTAGGACACACCCAGATGATCCAGGATTATCTTATCTCAAGATCCTTCACTTCACCATATCTGCAAAGACCTGTTTTCCAAATAAGGTACCATGCACACCTTCCAGAGTTTTGACATAGATATTACGGTGGCAGGGGAGATAAGGGACAAATTTTAGCTTACCACAAGGATTATAAAGAAGCTGCATGATAATGAAGGTGACTACAACAGAACAAAAGGTGCTGAATACAAGCTGAAGGAATGGAGGGAAGGGCCCCAAAGGATTCTCCAAAGACTGGCGAAGAACAAAAGGTGATTAACATTTTCCAAGGTCCATGGTAGGCACCTTTACAATCAGTAAGGAAAGCAAGAGATCAGACAATATTCTAATGCGACAAAAAGATCTAAAGGTTTTTAGTGTTAGAATGGTGTACTTGAACATTATTAGAGCATGTGGAGATTGTGTGCATTTTTGAAGTCAAGCTGAAAGAAAAAAAAGAGAAAGATTTTAAAAGGGGTGCTAATTAATGGATTATCTCCATTTCTATCTCTACATTTTCAGATTAGACAGATGGGTTGGGTTCTATGACAGAGGAGAAAAGTCAACCACGGGGGAAAAGGGATACTTTAAAGGTAAGAAGGAGGGAAGTACCAGGCGCAGTGGCTCACGTCTGTAATCCCAGCACTTTGGGAGGCTGAGGTGGGTCAGGAGGTCAGGAGTTTGAGACCAGCCTGACCAATATGGTGAAATCCCGTCTCTACTAAAAATATAAAAATTAGCCAGGCACAGTGGCGGGCACTTGTAGTCCCAGCTACTAGGGAGGCTGAGGCTGGAGAATCACTTGAACCCAGGAAGTGGAGGTTGCAGTGAGCCAAGGTCACAGCACTGTACTCCAGCCTGGGTGACAGAGTAAGTCTCTGTCTCAAACAAAACAAAACAAAACAAAACAAAACAACAAGGAGGGAATTAATGAATGGCAAAGACAAGGAAGTGATGAAGTGAAAGGAAGAACACCGATCTCCTCCTTCACTTCAGGTGGTGACTCACTGATAGATAGCCAGTGGTCAACAGAAAGGAAAGCCCTCTCCAGGCACAGCTGAAATAGGCCTGAGTGACATCATTGGAAATGTGCCTGAAAGTAGCACTACCTGAGTTTTTGCATGTCGTGACCCAAATTCGTCTTCTTTTTTACTAAAAAGAATTTATTTTAGCATTCCTTTTACTTATGATAGTAACAACGCTTACAACTACAGCAACAGAAGCAAGATGTAAGCCTCATAAGTATCAAAAACACCATTTTTTGAACTCTTATCTGCCTACAATAGAGGTAAAGGAAAATATGAAAAGAGGGAAGATCTAGACTAGAATTAAACTTCATTCTGCTTAGTGGCCACAGGCAAAAGCCTTAAATACACATTAAAATCCCAATCTTACAAATGATTGTTGTTGGTCACAAAACGGACTGGACTAACAAAAAATCCAGTTTCAAGCACATAGTACTTTTTCTTTTTTGAGACAGGGTCTTGCTCTGTTACCCAGGCTGAAGTACAGTGGCATAATCACAGCTCACTGCATCCTCGACCTCCTGGGCTCAAGCGATCCTCCCACCTCAGCCTCTCAAGTACTTAGACTACAGGTGTGCACCACTATGCTCAGTAAATTTTATTTATTTTTTGTGGAGACAGTGTCTCACTATGTTTCCCAGGCTGGTCTTGAACTCCTTGCCTCAACCAATTCTCCTTTCTTGGCCTCCTAAAGTACTGGGATTACAGGCATAAGCCACCACGCCCAGCCTCAAGCATACAGCATTTCGATGATGGTTTAGTGTTATTAAGGGAGGCCTGCAAATACTGTCACTGGGCTCAGTCTTCAAGTGAATCCCTCATATCACTTCACAAAAAAAAGTGGGTAAATCACAATTTATATCTTCTGGTGCATACCAACTACTTTAAGAAGAGACATTTTCCTGATATGAGCATAGCAATCCCCTACATAATTTTGCTTATTAGAAAAGTACAAATAGGTTCTACCCAAAAAAGTGTTACTCTCTTTCCAAGTTAAAATAGAGCCTGATTTATGCCTTAATGTTTTGTTTTGTTTTGTTTTTGTCTTTAAGTTAAAAAAAAAAAAACTTTTTTTAGAGCTGTTTTAAGTTTACAGCAAAATTGAGAGGAAGGTACAAAGATATCCCATATACCTGATGCCCTCACACACACACAGCCGCCCCAGTTGTCAACATCCCCCGTCAGAGTGGTACATTCTTTACAACTGATGAGCCTACATTGATACATCATAGTCACACAAAGTCCGTAGTTTACATTAGGGTTCACTCTTGGTGCTGTACATTCTTTGGGTTTGGAAAAATTTATCATGATATGAATCCACCACTATAGTATCATAAATAACACCCTAACAATCCTCTGCCCTAAAAATCCTCCAGGCTTTGCCTATCCATTAAAAAAATTATGTTTTAATGTCATGGTCAATGACCTTCAAAGAGTATATAAGAAATGTATAAGTCAAAATGAACCATAAGGTTTATTATATGACAGGCACATGCTATACATTAGAAATGGGTGCCAGGCACAGTGGCTCACACCTGTAATCCAGCATTTTGGGAGGCTGAGGCGGGCAGATTACCTGAGGTCAGGAGTTCAAGACCAGTCTGGCCAACATAGTGAAACCCTGTCTCTGCTAAAAATACAAAAAATTAGCCAGGCGCGGTGGCACACGCCTATAATCCCAGCTACTTGGGAGGCTGAGGCAGGAGAATTGCTTGAGCTCGGGAGACAGAGGTTACAGTGAGCCAAGATCATGCCACCACATTCCAGCCTAGCCGACAAAGTGAGACTCTGTCTCAAAAAAATAAAAAAAAAAGAAATGGGATAGGAGGCTGCTATGTTGGTAGAAATTTCTGTATCACCATGGCAAACCATTTTTCTCCTTGAAATGGTTATATTTCATAAAGGTGTGCTGGGTTTGAGTCTATATGCATAAATTTAGACCTCTATAAACTCATTTTGTATAATACATTTCAGTCCTTAAGTAATCAATCTACTTTAATCAGATACTGAAAACGCTGCTCATGAATATGTGAACAGGCTTTTGTAAAGCTTATTACAGTTTTACTGTGGTTAAGGTCTATGTCATTTGTTTTTTTGGTCTCTCATATTTAGTTTTAATTAAACCATCAAAGCTTCATTCATTTATGCTTCAGTGAAGTTCCCCAGGCACACAGAGTAGCCCTTTGTAACTTTAAGATTCTTTTGGGAGCATCCTCCCTCACAACCCAAACCAATAATCTGCCTCATTTAATTGGTACTTGTTGAAGTTACATAAGATTATAGGAGTTGATTTGTGATAATTTTTGAAGAAAATCCAACTGTTCCTCACAGATGTGGATGCTGAGTAACATACTCTTACCTAATCGTCCTATACCTTCACAACCTCTTCACATGGAAAACAGAAAGAACAGGGAGAACTTCACATTCTCTGATGATGTTCAGTAGCAAAAACGGCTGTGGTAGTTTAATTCATGTTTGAGGTTGTTCTGATTAAGAGGAGGTATTTCTCACTCTGGCTAGAGAAATAACTGTCATTTATGTGAATTATGTTTACATAAACATTAATAGTTATTAAAGCAGTATAACATAGTGATATAGCAAAACTCAGACTCTAGAAAATTCTACAGAAAAAATGACCTGAATTCCTTAACAAAAACATCACAAAGGTGAAGAAGAGATGGAAGTAGAAATTAGATATTAAAAGAGACTTAAGGGACATAGTTAACTGTAATGTGTGGACCTTGGTGGGATTCTACAAAAGCAAACTTTAAAAAATCATGGCATTTATGAGGTAATCAAAATTTTGAAAACTGACAGGATATTTGATGATATCAAGAAATGAATTATTTTAAGTATGATAAGGTACTGTGGTAGGAGTCCTTACCTTTTAGAGAAGAAAAATGTAGCATTATAGGCTGAGTGAGGTGGCTCAAGCCTGTAATTCCCAGCACTCTGTGAGGCTGAGGCAAGAGGATCGTTTGAGTTCGGGAGTTTGAGACCAGCCTGAGCAACACAGTGAGACCCCATCTCTATAAAAAATGTTAAAAATAGCTGGGTGTGGTGGTGCATGCCTACAGTCCCAGCTACTCAGGAGCTGAGGCAGGAGGATGACTTGGGCCCAGGAGTTCGAGGTTACAGTGAGCTACGATCGTGCCACTATACTTCAATCCGGGTGACAGAGCATGAACCTATCTCTAACAAAAACAAAACAAAAAAAAAGCATGGTAATTTCATCCTATGTTAAAACATAAAGAATGCTAATGTCTGGCACCACATGATGTATGAATTCTTTATCAAAAAAAGCATTATTTCACATGCCAGGGAAATACAATTGTAAGCAATATACACTATACCATTATTGCTGTAGAAAGGAAATCAGTCGTTTTTTTTTCTTTCTTTCTACTGCCATAGAAACTAAATTAAATGAAATCCAGTTGCATACTACTTATGGGCAGAAATTGTTGCTCATGCTGGTAAGCAAGCCAGTTTGGAGGGTTTTCCCCTTGCAATTATGGCTGTCATTTCTTGTGGTCTTAAATTCAATTGGATCTAAGAAGTGTGGGTGAGTGCCTGGGAGCTCCACAGTGCTCCAAGATTCTTAATGTGTCAACAAATGGAAACCTCTCACAGTCAGGATTCCACATCTCTAAAAGATGCCATACCCTTCCTTTTTTTCTACTCTGTTAAACTCACTTTCAACACGTAGTAAATAATTTCATCTAGTCAAAATGTGCAACAGTTTTTGTTCAAATTTATTTCTAATAGTATCTGTAATTCTGTTGACATGACAGATGTATACATGATTCTGCCAGTAAATAACTTCATTCCTAGCGTACGTGTTAACATTCCATTTGAGTCCAACAATCCATTTAGGGGGGTTTAGACTTCTTTCTTGAGAATGATTAGAGGAAATGAGTAGGATTAAAACTATTCATTGCTAACTGATCTTTGAACTGCTGACAGATAGGTGGCTGGACTTCGCTGACTATAATGAAATAGTCTCCTTCTTTTTTCTTTCTTTCTTTCTTTCTTTCTTTCTTCCAATTGATTAAATCCATGAGTAAAGGAGCTCGCATACTCACTAGGAAAACTAATATTGTTGTTTTAGAGACAGAGTCTCACTCTGTCACCCCGGCTGGAGTGCAAAGGTATGGTCATAGCTCACTGGGCTCAAGTGATCCTCCCACCTCAGCCTCCCAAGTAGCTGAGACTAGAGGCATGCCCCATCACTCCTGGTTAGTGTTTTACACATTTTTTGTAGAGATGGTGTCTTGCTAATTTGCCCAAGCTGGTCTCAAACCCCCGGACTCAAGTGATCATCCCACCTCAGCCTCTCAAAGTGTTGGGATTACAGGTACAGATATGAGCCACTGTGTCCAGCCATGTTGTTATTTTTTTTAACGTGACAAATTAATTTTACATATATATAACTTAAATGTGATTATATAAATGTCTCTTTAAAAGAAGGCTATCAACGGAGGCCAATATCCTAAGCAAATTACTGCACGTACAGAAAACCAAATTCTACATGTTCTCACTTATAAATGAGATCTAAACATGAGAGTACACATGGACATAAAAATAGGAATAGACACTGGGGATACTAGAGATGGGAGGGTAGGAAGGGGGCAAGGGTCGAAAAACTACCTATCTGATATTATGTTCACTACACGTGGGGGATGGGATCATTTGTACACCAAACCTCAGTGACACTCAATTCACCCCATAACAAACCTGCGCATGTATCCTCTGAAACTAAAATAAAAATTGAAAAAAAGGCCAGCCACACAGAGGTGAGACAGGCAACCAAACACCCTCACCAGCCCCACAATGGGGAAAATGAGATAAGCCTGCTGAATAGAGACAACAGACCAGAAAGGAAAGAAGAGGGCAGTCCCCGCCATGTGTCACATACTAAGTCCCTCCAAGGAGCCCTTTGATGGCTTCTTATCACACTGCCCAGGAGGCTCCAGTTTCTTCGCCTCAGCTTCCATCCATCACAGCACTGTGGAAGTAAGAACTCCCTTTACTCTGCTCTCCCACATGTTGATTTTAACACACTTGATTGTCTATTCTATGCAAAGTACTGAGAAGGGGTCAAAGAAATCAGCACCAGCCCTTCACGGGCTGATACTCTTCAAGTGCAAGGGCTGGACATGTGAGCGGCAGAAGTGCAAAGTCAACTGAAATAGATGTAAATGTTCTTTGGGAGCAGAGGACAAGGAGTGGCTGATTCTTACAGGAGTAACAGAGAAGGCCATTCAGGGCAACAGCTTCACAGTAAGCCTTGAGAAGTGGTAGAATTTCAGGATGCAGGGCCTAGGAAGAAGGGACATTCCTGGCTGCTTTGCAATTGCATAATATAGGAGTTTCTTTTTACCAGAAACAATTGCTCCACTACCTAAGAATGGACATGTACACCACCACCCACCGAATGAGAAATGGCTTATCACTCTGCCCAGCTGGTCTTTCCACAGGAAGTTTACAGGGAAAAAAAATAAATTGCACAATCATTTTTTGGGAACACTTTTCAGTAAAAACTTTTCTTATTAGGGAGAGAGAAATTTCCTTTTACTTGTGTCTTTGTGCATTGTACCGTGCCCAACTAAATGCATCCTCTCCTGTAACGTATCACTTGGATCCCCCACTTTCCTAGTCCGAGGGGAGTTTTTCAGTCCTCTTCCTGGCAAAGCTCTCTCTACTTGAGACCTTACAGCTGCAGACCTGCTTGTCTGTGTACTCCAAGGGACCTGACCATTTAACAGAGACACCCAGCAGAGGAGGCATTTGATGGTAAGGAGACAGCTTCTAATTCACATTGCTAAAATGAGAGACAAACAAACAAACAGAAGACAACCTGTGGAAAAGGCTTCTGAATAATAATAAAAGAGTCTTCCAACAGGCACTCAGCCCAAGAGTCCACAGATCATCGCCACAGCAACAGACAGTATTTGGAGGCAATGAGGAGCACAAAATGCAGATGTGACAAAGGCATTAGCAAAATTAATTCATTTCAAGGAGGCTATATAAGCTCCTGAATTTGCAGCATTTGCTTCTATATGTGTATTAACCATCGCAAACAGAAAGCGCTAATGAGCCGAAGTGCTGGTGAGAACAGTCAAAGTACCACATACAGCTAGCACTACTTGGAACAGATGGCTGATGGCCTGAGGAACCTGTAGCCACGTCAGCTCCAAAGCAGGGACCGGTTCAGTCATCAGCGCAGCCAATGTTCATGAAATCCCTACTAAGTGCTAAGTCCAAGGGATACAAAAGTCATCCAAACACGCACATGCACGCACACACATGCGCACACACACACAAACACCCATGCTCACTGGGTTCCTGCCCTCAGAAAGCTGATGATCTAGCGGGAGAACAGATAATCAAATAAACGTACAAAAACAAATGTACACTATGGTAAGTGTGTTGACAACATGACACAGGGCATTTTGAACAGTACAACAGACAGAACTGATTCGTCGGTGGAGCTCCCCTGACAAAGTAACGGGGTCTGAAGGATATAGAAGTAAAGGGACGTAGAAGTAAATGTGGCCTATCAGTAGTCAGTGCTGACCAGGCATTACAAATGACCATGGCGTCGCTCCTGCCTGCTACGCCTGAGGTATAGCTGGCTGGTGTCAGAATGCCCAAATCCATACTTGCTCTGTGCAGCCCTGAACACCCTGAGCCCATTTCCTCACCTGTCAACCAACAATAACAATAGTCCCTGTCACAGACAGGGCTTAACAACAAAGAGGCATCAATGAACATCAGCCATGACTAGAGAGTGGGCCATGGGTCGGGGGGACGTCCCTTCACCTCTCACTCCCACCCAAGGGTACTGCCAATCACTTACAGACATTTTTCCTATTTCCTGTACAGATTTCCCATACTCTTCCTATTTGATAAACAGGAGGTATGGAATCAATAAGATGAATTTCATTCTTTTCAGTAGACCCTTTAGTGCCTTAAAAAAGTCTGAAGTTAAACAGCATCTTCAAGAGAGGTCCTAGACTATATGGACACAACCAACATTTGCAGTCACTATTTTGGGGGTCTGAAGGGGGCAGACCAGAGCAGCTAATGGCAAGCCCCATAGAAGGTACAGAAATTTTCCAGCTGAATACATATTCCAGTTTGCTTCAAACAGTCTTAGATGTCTGTTATCCCATGATGTGTATGATCTCACTGTCATTTCTAGTAGATTCTCCCTTTCATTCTCAAGTGGCCTGGTTGGGCCCTAAGCAAGGGGCAGTTCCCACAGCATTAGCTGTCCCTTCCATGGACAGTGGCAGCAGGGGCCTGCAGCAGCCAAGAAACTCAGCAGGAGCCCCTCTTTACAGCTGCTACTCTAGGTGGCTTGGCCCCGGGGCTTTCACAGGATGAAGACCTCAGCCCTGCATGTTCTTCAAATTATTCTCAGACACAAGCTACTTTTTCCAAATCTCCCAGCCAAGGTAATGAGGGAAATTTTACAAATGGCATGCAGTAGAATCAGACAGCTTTTAAATTCTAGCCCTTGCTCTTTATGGTAAATTGCATTTCATCTTGCTGCGATTTTTCATCTTTTCTTTGGTCATTTTTTTTTTTGGTTGTGTGGGAGTGTGCACGGGCGGCTGGGGACAAGGGGAGGTGAGGTGTTTTTCCCTCCTTTTTACCTTCCTCCTCTTCCACCTTTAATCTTGGGTTTCCTTTTTTGGAATCTACATCTTCCTCCAAGGGCTGATCTTTGTCTTCTTGAATTTCTGCTGTTTACTTATGATTTCTTACTGAAAAAATTCATGTCAGGTCAAGTTTCATTTAGACATCGACAAGCCAGGGCTGGTTTTATAATGCAGACCACATGTCCCCTGAGTCCTGGACTAAAAGTCCCAAATACTCTTTGGAAACTGGTTTAAACCAGGTGGCCATATCTGAAAGACTTCTCCCCAGCTCTTTCTACCTCCATGTGATTTATTTAAGAGCAAGGTTGAGACAATAAAAAAAAAAAAGATTTAAAAAAGGAAGAAATGTTACCTGAAATTCCATCATCCATAATGCCACCATTAACCAAATGACATTTTTCCTAGGATTCTCGAGTGAGCTTTTACATTAGGTTACTTTTAGAAAAAGTGCTACACAAGTTATTTTCTTCAACTGCTCTGAATCTTCCATTTGTTCCTGTCATCATAAATAAACCAGACTTCTGAGAAAGAGCTTGAGTGCTAAATAACAAAGGGGCAATTTTCTGCCATTTAATTGGATCCTACTGCTCTGTACGAGAGCTAGATTTTTTACTTGTTTTGAAAATGAGGGTTATATTAAGATGGTTAATTTTTTTCACTCCTGGAGAGACTATTTACTTCTTCATGTTGAGTTCCCAATAGTTCTCAACACATTTCATTATAATATATGCACTTGCTTTCTATCAATAAGACTGTCTTGGTTGTTGATATAGACCATGACACTAGCAATGTAAGCCTCTCAACTAAATGTATGAAATAATGAAACTATATCCAGGCAAATGATAAACAATTTAATGGTTGACAACCCTCAAAAATATAGTATATTTAGTCCTCAGTAGCAAAGAACTATACATATTAAAATGACCTGTTATTAGTTAGCACATGGAGATACTAAGCATTTTGGTATTTCACTGTAAGCGTTTCCCTATACAATTTATTATGAATACAAATAAACATACACATGCCCATTTGGTATGGGAGCAAATTCAAATTGTTGGTTTATATATTATTAATTCAAAATTGAATTATAGATAATGTTTCAATCACAACCACTTCTAATTGCTAACTTCACAGCCGGAGAAGCCTGAATAAGATGTTGATAATTTGCAGTCAAATCAAAATAATGAAAGTGTTCAAACACCTACAAAAAAAACCCTATAGCTAACATCATACTTAATGGTGAGAAACTAGCTTTCCCACTAAGGTGAAGAAAAGGGCAAAGTTGTCCCCTCTCACCGCTCCTTGTCAACCTCATACTGGAAATCCCAGCTAATGAAATAAAAAGAGAAAAAAATAAAGAGTATACTGATGGAGACAAGAAATAAAACTTGTCACTGTTCACAGATGGCAGGACCATCTATGTAGAAAACCCAAAAGAATCAACAATAACAAAAACCCTCCTAGAATTAATAAGCAATTATAGCAGGGTTTCAGGATTCAAGATTAATGTGCGAAAGTAAATTACTTTTCTATATGCCTGCAATAAACAAGTGGAATTCGAAAATAAAAACACAATGCCATTTACATTAGCACCCCCAAATATGAAGTACTTAGGTTTAAATCTCACAAAATATCGATAAAAACGATACAAGGGGCCGGGCGCGGGGGCTCAAACCTGTAATCCCAGCACTTTGGGAGGCCGAGATGGGTGGATCACGAGGTCAGGAGATCGAGACCATCCTGGCTAACACAGTGAAACCCTGTCTCTACTAAAAAAAAATACAAAAAACTAGCCGGGCGTGGTGACGGGCGCCTGTAGTCCCAGCTACTCGGGAGGCTGAGGCAGGAGAATAGCGTGAACCCAGGAGGCGGAGCTTGCAGTGAGCTGAGATCCAGCCACTGCACTCCAGCCTGGGCAACAGAGCGAGACTCTGTCTCAAAAAAAAAAAAAAAACAAACTATATGAGGAAATCTATAAAACTCTAATAAAAGAAATCAAAAAAGAACTAAATAAATTGAGAGCTACTCCATGTTCATGTTCATAGATAGGAAGACTCAATGTTGTCAAGATGTCAGTTCCTCAAAATTTGACCTATATATTCAATGCAATCTCAAGCAAAATTCCAGCAACTTATTTGGTGGATATTGACAAACTGATTCTTAAGTTTATATGGAGAGGAAAAAGACCAGAAGAGCCAACACAATATTGAAGAAGAACAAACTAACATTACCTGTTTTCAAAACTTACTCTTAAGCTCTATAACAAGACAGTGTTGTATCGGTGAAAGACTTTGGAAATAGATCATCGGAACAGAATATAAGGCCCAGAAAGAGATCCATATAAACACAGTCAACTGATGTTTGACAAAGGAGCAGAGGCAATATAATGAAACAAGGATAATCTTTTCAACAAATGGTGCTGGAACAACTGAACCTCTACATGCAAAAAAAAAAAAAAAAAAGAAAGAAAGATACAGACCTTACACCCTTTGCAAAAATTAACTCAAATGGATCATAGTCCTAAATGTAAAATGAAAAACCATAAACTCCTAGAAAATAACATAGAAGAAAATATAATTGATCAATGGTATCATCATAACTTTTTAGATACAATATCAAAGGCATAATAAAAGAATTATAAGCTGGACTTTATTAAAATTAAAAATTTCTGCTCTGCAAAAAACACTGTCAAGACTGTCAAGAGAATGAGAAGACAAGCCACAGACTGAGAGAATATATTTGCAAAAGACATATCTGTTAAAGAGTGTTAGCCAAAATATACAAAGAATACTTAAAACTAAAAAATAAGAAAACAATTAATGAGATTAAAAAATGGGCCAAAGACCTGAATGGATACCTCATCAAAGAAGACATACAGATAGCAAGTAAGCATATGAAAAGATGTTCATGGGGCCAGGCACAGTGGCTCATGGTTGTAATCCCAGCACTTTGGGAGGCCAAGGCAGGAGGATCACTTAAGGCCAGGAGTCATGGTAGAAGGATCAACTGTGCCCAGAAAGCTGAAGGCTGCAGTGAGCTATGCTCATGCCACTGCACTCCAGCCTGGGTGACAGAGTGAGACCTTGTCTCTAAAAACAAAAAGAAAAGAAAAAGAACAAAAGATGCTCAACATCATCTGTCACTGGGGACTTGCAAATTAAAACATTGAGACACCACTACACACCTATTCGAATGACTGAAATCCAAAACACTGACACCATCAAATGCCAGTAAGGATGTGGGACCACAGGAAGTCTCATTCATTGATAATGGGAATGCAAAATGATACAGCCACTTTGGAAGACAGTCTGGCGGTTTACGATAAAACTAAACATACTCTTGCTATACAATCCAGCATATGCACTCCTTGGTATTTACCCAAATGAATTATTATGTCCACACAAAACTTGCATACAGATGTGTATAACAGCTTTATTCATAATTGCTAAAACTTGCAAGCAACCAAGATGTCTTTCAGGAAGTAAGTGGATAAATAAACCGTGGTACAGCCAGACAATTCATTATCATTTAGGGCTAAAAAGAAATGAGCCATCAAGTCATGAAAAGACATGGAGGAAACTTAAATGTACACTGGTAAGTGAAAGAAGCCAGTATGAAAAGGCTGCGACATTCTGAAAAAGAGAAACTATGAAAAAAGCAAAAGGATAAGCGGTTGTCAAGGGTTGTGAGGAGGGATGAATAGGCAGAGAACCAAGATTTAGGGCAGTACAATGTAGTACTATAATTGTGGATACATGTCATTCCATATTTGTCCAAACCCATAAAAATACAATACGAAGAGTGAACCCTAAAGTAAGCTATGGGCATCAGGTTATAAAGATGTGTCAATATAGGTTCATCAGTTGTAACAAATGCACCACTCTAGATCAATATATTAACAGCAGAGGAGGCTGTGCTTGTGGGAGGGTAAGAAGTTCATGGGCAGTCTCTATACCTTCTGTTCAGTTTTGTTGTAAATCTAAAACTGTTCTGAAATATACATATACATGTATATATATGTATATGTGTATATACGTATATATACACACATGTGTGTATATACATGTGTACATATGTATATACACATATATATGTGTATATGAGAACCCTTGACTCTCCCATGCTCAAAAAAGTCTCTGTTCACGGTCTCAGGGTTATAAGGAAGGCCCCTGACACTTTGACAGAAGCCAAAGAGCTCCCGCAGATATCTTGACACTGTGCTGGAAGGAGAACCTAGTCCATGCCACCACAGTTTGGAAATCAGCAGCTCCCAATCCAGTAGCAGAAAGCAGAACCTTCAGCCCCATGCACTCCAACATGGACAGGTATCCACACCTTGCACACCCCTCACCAACCCCTACACCAGGGAGTTCTGGGTAGAGAAGTTATGGTTCAATGAAGTGCAGCTGCAAAGCCTAGTCATTTAAAGAATAATTCACAGCCTTGGCTGCACACTGTAATCACCTGGGGGCTTTGAAAAGCAGCAAGTCTGAGTCCTCACCCCAGAGATCCTAATTTACTTGGTCTGGGGTGTAGGGTGGCCATCAGGATTTTTGGAATCAGGTGATTCTAATTCTCAATAAGACTAAGAGCCACAGATTTGGAAGCTGATTTAAAGACACTCATCCATCACATGCCGCAGAGCACGGACTGCTTATTTTAGCGTTTTGATCCATTATCATGCTCCTTAGAAATTCTGGCAACAAATATTCATTTTCATATTAATGGAAATAAATTGCTCTTAAAATGAAGACCAGTGTAAGTAGTATTTGGCTGGAACATAATGTTTCCTGTTCAGAATGCTGACAGGGCAGCAGCGGGCATACACTTGGCAGTTATTAAAGTTTTTTTTTTTTTTTTGAGCAACTTAATTGGAGCTTCTGCATCTATTATGTATCTTGTTTAGAAAAGTTCCTTTAAATTGGTTGAACAGATGAAGATGACTATTTTTCCCTTTCCTATATCAGAGTATTAAAAATGGGATAAATATCATAATCATCTATTTCACCAACACATGAGTTGTTGGGAGGAAAATTAATTTTCCCTCTATTTTCAACCCTCAACACACGAATACACTTTTTGAAAATACAAGAACACGGATGTGACCTAGAAAAGAGGTTTTGTCAGGGCGCTCAAAGAGTTAAAGGAAAGGCGGGCCAGCTCCCTGCCTCTGGCTGCTGTGGGAGGGAGGAGGATGCTGGGAACTCTCCCCACTGAATGGCTCTTTCTCCCCTTCTTTGAGCTGGGAGTAGAGGAATGCGGTGACTCCCAGCACACCTCCCATTCTGCCCATGAACATCACAAAACCCTGTTCACAGGGTGGACTCTAAAAATAAAATTCCCTGTGCCGCTGCCTGTGCCTCAGTTTTTCTGCAGGTATTCTGCATGTTTCCGCTGCTTGTTTGTTCAAAGCTTTCCAGCTACCAGCTGTGCACAGAGAAAAAGGGCCCGTGGACATGAAAAAGAGCTCGCATCTGCATCTGCTACTCAAAGATATTTTCAATAAAGGCATAGATTATGTCTTTTTTGGTAGCAAGAAATTTAATCTAGATAATTCCAAGGAGAGTCAGCATAACCCAGGGATTTCTTAGTCACATTCGAAAGTCTCATCCTAATGTTAGCTTAATGTCTAACATTGCTTCTCCCTCAAACCCAGATTGATTCTGTAACGTCTGCTTATGGGATGTCAGTTGGTAAGGAGCATGCATAGCCTGGAAACAGGGTCAAGAGAAGAAGCAGGAAGACTAGTTAGGAGGCAGCTGCATGGGTCCAGGTGTGAAATGCTGATGTTTGAACTAGGATGATGGCAGTTTTGGAAGAGCATCAGATACTTAAAATGATTTAATATCTTAACTCTTGACTTCCCCAATAGAAGAAATACCAACTATGGTAAATACAGCAGGTTTATGGCTTAATGTTCAAGTTAATAAGTATTCTCTAGGTTTACAGAATGAAAAAACTAGACATAAAGGAATCAAATGAAATACATTTCATAAAATTTTGAGGTGGGGTAAGGAAATTCAAATACGTTCGTGTCTGTAGGTCTGTGAAAAATGATACAGGTAGAAGATAATCTTACTTGTAATAACAAGATATCTGACTATGAGCTATTAGTTACAACTTAATTATTGACCCAGGAATTTCTGTGTACTAGTCTACGGAGTTATTTGGGTCTCTTTAAATGAAAATGACTAGCAAGGCACTGAACATCACAGAAAGAATACTGGATACACAATTGAAAGTAGTATGCATTTTAATAACTATCCTAGAAGAAAGCTATGGCCCCACTACACAGAGAAAACCATGCAGGGTTCTAACACCCACGAGAGAGGGTGACAAACTCTATGTATAATCATGGTTTAAGAGGGAAAAAAACCAATCTGAGTATGCACAACAATATACTTTCCTTTTTGCAATAAAAAAGCAATGAGGATTAGTGAGAAAGATTAGGGGAAATCCCCCAGTCCTCTTTCTGACCCCTACTCTTCAGTACCTCTGGTGGTCTTGGTTTGAACACTGTCTATGCTCTAAGAATGGTCAGTTTGCTACATACAGGTGGAAGAACTACACTTCTTATTAGAATATTCAAATTCCTTAAAAAATTTTTTTATACAAATGCAAAATCTGTCTCTCTCTAACTTCTGATCATTCACTGCTTCAATTTTCTTTCTTTCTTTTGTTTTTTTTTAGAGACAGGGCCTTGCTCTCTCAATCGTAGCTCACTGCAGCCTCAAACTCCTCAGCTCAAGGGATCCTCCCACCTCAGCCTCCCTAGTAGCTGGGATTATAAGCATGCACCACGATGTCCAGCTAATTTTTAAATCTTTGTAGAGGCAGGATCTTGCTATGTTGCCCAGGCTGGTTTTGAACTTCTGGTCTTAAGTGATCCTCCTGCCTTGGCCTCCCAAAGTGCTGGGATTACAGGCATGAGCTTCCATGTCTGGCCCATTGCTTCTATTTTCTGCTTTCCTAAAACTTCACTGAAAAACTCAAATTCCTTCTCCTCCAGAAACCTTCAGACTTAAGAACAGCAATCTTGGCATCCCTGACATTTTCTTCTCCAGGTTACAACATCTCTAGCCCCTTCACAGGGCAACAGGGCTTCTAGTTCTGTTAATATGGGTGCTGTCTAGACAGACTCTGGCCAAAGAATGTATAGGGAACAAATGCCCATTAAAAGAATTTTCTGGGGTGAAACAAAGTATAACTCTAAAAGGAACCAACAGAACCGAAAACCCACCACAATAGTATATGCTGGAAACGTACAGCAAAGGCTCAGAAGACTTGTGCATGCTAGTATTAACAGGTCATGAGTGTTTTTTGCAAGACTGGCAGATTAAAAACAATGGATTGAAGAATAAGTAGGAGATTACGAGGCAAAAATAGTGAGTTCAGACGAGTGTTCTCAAATTTAATGTGTACATGAATCACCAGCATATTGTGTCAAATAACAGATTCTGATTAAGTTGTGTGACACAGGAATGATGATTACCTTTCTCATAAGCACCCAGGTGACGCCCATGCTGCTGTGTAGGGACCACACTTTGAGTAGCAAGGGTGTAGACTATTGTCAAGCAATCTCCAAGCAGTGGCCATATCGTAAATCCATAAACAGGGTAAAAAGGAATGCTTTCAGCATACAATGAAGCCAACTTTAGCCAACAGGGCAAATATTGCTATATGTAAAAACCCAGGTCTATCAGATATATGGTGGTTCTTTGGAGGCCATTTTTATTACCATGATCTAAGAGATGGATTTCAAGATGCCAAATCTCTAAAAAAAAAAATTTCCATTTTCTGTCCCAAAGTGAGAAATCCTAAATAAAGCAATATTCCTTGAGTCATTTGTAGAGCTGTGAATGTGTCCATGTAGGCATAGAGTATACAATAATATCCGTTTCACATCCTTATTCAGTTGACTTAATCTCACCTTTCTGAATCAGGTGTGGATATCTTGGTTGACAAGCTTCTCAAGTGTATTCAGATAAAGAAAGCACTTGGAAAAATGTCAATATTTATCACTACACAGTCACATTTGAACCTTGTAACGACTCATATTAATTTATACCTAGTGTTCCATTATTGGAATGCCAAGCCAAGCATGTAGGAGTTATTTGTATCCTACTGCTCATGGTCACCACCAAGGTCTGATCGCAAACATTCAAAAACTTGCAACTTCAGTCATAAATGGGTTAAAATCCCCCAAAATATCTATATGTAGAAGCTCACACAAATATGTATTTGTTCAGAAAAAAAAATTGAATAAAAATTGTTCTAAAAAAATGGGGGAGTGTTCTTCACAAAACATATGCAAAGAAAAGGCACAGGGCAAATAAAACATGAGAAAATATATAAAAGATTACAAGATATCAATAAGGTTAGTTTTTTGAAGAATAAAGATGCAATTAAATTGCAGAATTTAACAGCTGGCATGGTACAATAAGATATCTTAGAAATAAAGAATTAAAACTTGAAGGCAAATTTTTAAAAGTTAAAAGTTGAAGCACGTGTTTTGTAGAAATTGTAGTCAAAGGTAAGAGAAAAACTTCTAAGAAATGAGTGTAAAATATTTTAAAACAGCTTTAACTAGGTAGTTTTAACTAGATTAACACTGATTAAGGCTCCTGGATACCTGCACATGCAATTTATTTTGGATAATTAAGGAGAAGAAAGCCAGTGGCTGTTGTTTCACTCAGCATCTTTTAGATAAAGTTATAGACAAATTCATGATTTTAGTTAAGAAATAAAACTGGAACAAGACAGAAAATTACATAATATGTTCAAAAGTTATAGTCAAATTGCCTTAATTATTAGGGCTGGCCGGCACAGTGGGTCACGCCTATAAGCCCAGTTCTTTGAGAGGCCAAAGCCGTTGTAACCTGGAGAAGAAAATGTCAGGGTTGTTAGCGGCTCACTTGAGGTCAGGAGTTTGAGACCAGCCTGGCCAACATGGTGAAACTCCATCTCCACTAAAAATACACAAATTAGCCGGGCGTGGTGGCACGTGCCTGTAATCCCAGCTACTTGGGAGGCTGTGGTAGGAGAATGACTTGAACCTGGGAGGCAGAGGTTGTAGTAAGCCGAGATCATGCTACTGCACTCCAGCCTAGGCAAGAGTGAAACTCTGTCTCAAAAAAAAAAAAAAGGGAATTATTAGGGCTCCATTAGGGGGCGTTAAGGTCGCCAGTGAAAATACAATGCCTCCATGATACTCTGTTGGCAGGTGCTGCTGTCTAATATGACTCCAATATCTCAGGACCACTGTCACACCCATGGCCAGATAACCTTCTTCAAAATGAAATGCTCATCATCAGCACCTAGGGAATGCTCATTCATCTCCGAAAACAGAGGGCTCAAACATTGCCTCCTACGAGATTTCCTGCCACCCACAGCACCACATCTAGTTTGCAATTACCACGAACTTAAAATCTGTAATTTTTTTTTTTTTTTTTTTGAGACGGAGTCTCGCTCTGCCGCCCAGGCTGGAGTGCTGTGGCCGGATCTCAGCTCACTGCAAACTCCGCCTCCCGGGTTCATGCCATTCTCCTGCCTCAGCCTCCCGAGTAGCTGGGACTACAGGCGACCGCCACCTCGCCCGGCTAATTTTTTGTATTTTTTAGTAGAGACGGGGTTTCACCGTGTTAGCCAGGTTGGTCTCAATCTCCTGACCTCGTGATCCGCCCGTCTCGGCCTCCCAAAGTGCTGGGATTACAGGCTTGAGCCACCGCGCCTGGCCTGTAATTTTTTTTTTATCAGTCTTGTCCAACAGAATGTGAACTTTCAGGCAGGGGACAAGTCTAATTCATCTGACGTCTATAAGCCCATATGGATGTCGACTGAATGACTGAGGACCAGGATGAATAAGGCTGGAAGTCAGCAGCCAGGGATGAAGGAAGCACAAGGAGGAACCTGGGGCAGGCTGTGCTTTGCAACACTCATCCACCCAGTATTTAACGCTTATGGTGAGCAGCTATATCGGTAAACCACCTACTGATGCTGCTTTCAAATTCCTCCTCCTCCAACGTATAAACTGCAAACAACCAGTCATTATCCAAATGCCCTTGCCCAAGGTACTCATCAAAGCAGAAATTAGAGACAAGGTGTGGCCACCCTCTCTCCACACCCCATTGGCCTTCCGTCCTTCCAGTTTTGTTATTTTTTTAAGATGGAGTCTCGCTCTGTCACCCAGGCTGGAGTGCAATGGCATGATCTCGGCTCATTGTAACCTCCGCCTCCTAGGTTCGAGAGATTCTCCTGCTCCAGCCTCTCGAGTAGCTGGGATTACAGGAGTGCACCAGCATGCCTGGCTCATTTTTGTATTTTTAGTAAAGACAGGGTTTCACCGTATTGGCCAGGCTGGTCTTGAACTCCTGGCCTCAAGCGATCTGCCTGCCTCGGCCTCCCAAAGTGCTGGGATTACAGGTGTGAGCCACCATGCCCGGCCTTGTCCTCCCAGTTTTTCAGTAGTTAATATAGATTAGTTCAAAAACATTTCCTGTAGATCTCTAAAAGACCATAAATACCTCTTCTCATGCCAGTGAGGTGTTTTGCAGGACTGCTGAGAACCAACAGTTCTCTTCAACAATGAAGGGGTGAATTGTTCATGTCGCACTTGAGTATTTTTGTTGTTAAAAATAATTTGTCAAATTACCTTTCTGACAAGAGCGTGTAGCATCTTTAGATAGATTTAGAATATGTTGCTTTTTGAAAGTATTTCTGAATCTAGATGAAAAAGTTCAGCCTTTTCCCCCAATTTATCTTTTGTTTCAAATGATGGAGAAAGGTCTTAAACTTGTGAAGATCCTGTCATTCTCATACATTTCATCTTCTTCCTCCTTCTAAAGAAAGTCATCCTGAGTCCTAGACCTGCAGTGTGTTTACACAATTGTCTCCTGCTCCTAAGGATCAACTACAAAATGCAAACTTTTCCACAAATATTCCTACTTAGTATTTTGGGATGTTAAAAGTTCTGAGTTTCTTCTGAAATTTTTTCTGAAATAAATTCTCAACTCAGCTCATCAGAATGACTAACCACAGAATATGTTCCTCTCTTTTGGGCCCCTTCTGAGGTCAAATTTTCTCATGACTTATAACCCCAGTGAGTTGTTTTTTCCCCACTTTTTGACCGCTTCATCCCAGAATAGCATTCTTTTGCTCTAATGCAGATTTCTCTGCACAAATCTGCTCATAATCTCCGCTTCTCTCTGGGCTCTGGCTGCTTCTTTGGCTTATGATTTTACCACCTTCATTTTTCATTAGGTCATCAGAAGGCCCATTATCCTGAATCTTCCCACACATGTTAAGTGTTTATTTGGGGATTACGGCAATATCTTTCTGATGTTTAAATCACAGATTAGTAAAAGGAACTAAATTCCAGATGGCACTGCTGTAGCCCATGGGAATTTGTGAGAGTTAGAATTTACTAGCATTAAGGAAACACTCAAGAAAGCACTGATAGACTGTTAAATATGGTTATGAGAACTTTGGTCAAATCTAGTAATGATCTTTACAAAAGAACATACTGATAAAGGCCTGCTTATTTCTTCCTTCTCTCCTATGCATACACAAACACCGAAATGCATCTCAATGCAGAAATCTGCTGGCAGTTGCAGCTTGCAGGTGCTGAATTAAACACTCCTTCCCATCCCACTCAACAATCAGGCAGTAATGTTTTATGAAGTTTAAAGATGTGACCTCAGCCTAGAAAAACTGTGAAGACTGCTTAAGAGGAAGAAAACATATTGGTATGCTTCTCTTTTTCTGGCCCAGAGTATGATTTGCCAATGCAGGCTGCTAAAGGGATGTGGTTATACAGAAAGTAGATTTAGGCTTGCATTCTTGTAATCGAAGCCACCAAACATGTAAAATATTGAAAACACACAAACTTAAAAGAATGAAGCCAAGCCACTCCTACTTTCAGAAGGTTGCCACCCTTTAGACATAGGTGAACTTTCAGTTTGATTTATGGCTTGATAGAATCCCAGTGACCATAGTAATCAGTTGGGTTCTAGTTAAATTTATAGAAACATCTCTGATATTATTTTTTAAGTCATCTTAATTTACTTTTCTTTCTAGAGCCTTCTTCTCGGTGTGCTTCATAGTTCAAAAAAAATTTTTTACATTCGTTCTCTGCCTCCCCTCATTCCTACTTCCATCCTTCCTTCCCCTGTTCCCTCTCTCCCTCATTCATTCACACACTCCACAATGAGTCAGCACCTACCCTGTTCCAGGCAAGGTTCTAGGCCCTGGCACTACAGAGATGATCAAGTCATAGTTCCTGTTCTTAAGGACTTACAGTTAGTGGGGGAGGAGACTTTAAACACACCACCTACCATTCAAATCAATAAGGACTGTATTAGAAACAGGGATGGCGCCGAGGAAGCAACACAGTCAGAGAGCCCAGCTCTTCCTGAGGAGGAGGAGGGGGAGATGGCTAGGCAGGTGGGTCATATCTGCCATTTCAGCTGGGTTCTTTTTTGTTTTTGTTTTTGAGATGGAGTCTCGCTCTGTATTCCAGGCTGGAGTGCAATGGCATGATCTTGGCTCACTGTAACCTCCACCTCCAGGGTTCAAGCAATTCTCCTACTTCAGCCTCCCAAGTAGCTGGGATTACAGGCGCATGCCACCACACCCAGCTAATTTTTGTATTTTTAGTAGAGATGCAGTTTTGCCATGTTGGCCAGGCTGGTCTCGAACTCCTGACCTCGGGTGATCTGCCTGCCTCAGTCTCCCAAAGTGCTGGGATTACAGGTGTGAGCCACTGCGCCCAGCCTTTAGCTGGGTTCTGAATGTGACTCTACTCCAGGAAGAAGATGAAGGGCACTCCAGACAAAGGCAGTTACGCAAAAGCACAGAGCTGTGAAAGGGCAGAAATTCAGCATGGCTGGGACAATAGCTGGAGGGGAAAGAGGAAGGGGTCAGACTGCAATTGCAAAGGTCAGCTTTTAGAAGACAGGCTCTGCTCCCTCTGCCTGGTACATGCTGCTCCCAGATCTCTGCATGGCTCCTTCACACCACTCAGGCCTGGTTACCAACACCACCACCCCATAGTTCTTGCCCCCATGCCCCACCACCAAATTTATAATCCCTAGCTCTAGCCTAACTCTGTGCCCTCCAACACTTTATCTTTCCTTTCTGGTACTTATCCCAACAGGAACCCACTATTAATTTGTTTCTCTGCCTGTTTATTGCGTGACATTTTTCTAACACACACTTCAGGGCCCACAGATGTTATAAAAAAATAATGTCTACACTTTAAGTACTTTTGTTTTTAACATGGGAAGACTGTATTTAAATACATCTGAGTTGTCAGTCCATTAAAACAATAATAGGCCTTTACCACTTTTTTTTCAAGTGAACACAGGGAATTCCCTACTTTCTTTTACCACAAAAGTATATGAACCTAACATTAGGCAGCAACAGTGTGGGTCCCCATGGTGTGGATGAAAACACCTTGGGTACAGCATGCAGAATGGTAAGGATGGGGCATGAGTCTCTCTTGGCCTTGCCAAGTTATAAAGGTAAATTCTGTGGCAGCAGGGGAACGTCACCACAGATATACAGATATAGATATAGAAATAGATATATTTTTTTTTCTGGAATCTAAAAGGACCAGAAAGCATTTTGATAATCTTATTAAAATACTTTAAAAAGTAAGGCATGGTGTTAAATTGATGGACTTTAAATTACCTGAAAATTAATTATTCTTGGGTGAGGTGAAAAAGTATCCACTGAATGCTTATTCACTCTCCACGAATATCCCATCATGTCTCATTCAGGCATTTGTACTAGGTCTGAGTGAAATACAGAGAGGAATCAGACCTCAGGTAGCTTATCATCATAAATAATGCTAAGGCCTGTCTCAAAGCCCCAAATGCCACAAGACAGGCAAAGAGGATGCACTTGAGGGTAGATGATGCACAAGGAGAACAACAGTGTCAGACAGGGCTTTGAAGTAAAGGGAGAATGCAGCCCTGCTGAAGGGATGAGCGCATTTCAGGCAGATGCGGGAAACTGAAAGGTGTTTGTGAGAAGCAGCGAGTTCAGTTTGGTGGAAGAGAAGGAGTACTAGAAAATCCGAGGCTGGGTGCAGTGACTCAGATCTGTAATCCAGCACTTTGGGAGGCTGACACAGAGAATCGCTTGAGTCCAGGAGTTCAACACCAGTCTGGGCAGCATGATGAAACCCCGTCTCTACTAAAAATACAAAAATTACCTAGGCCTGGTGGCAGGTGCCTGTAATCCCAGCTACTCAGGAGGCTGAGGCAGGAGAATCACTTGAACCTGGGAGTGGAGGTTGCAGTAAGCCAAGATCATGCCACTGCTCCCTGGCCTGGGTGACAGAGCAAGACTCAATCTCAAAAAAAAAAAAAGAAAAAAAGAAAAGAAAATCCCCAGGCTGGGTGCAGTGGCTCACACCTGTAATCCAGCACTTTGGGAAGCTGACACGGGAGAATTACTTGAGCCCAGGAATTCAGCACCAGCCTGGGCAACATGGTGAAACCCTGTTTCTACTAAAAATACAAAAAATTCGCCAGATGTGGTGGCACATGTCTATAGTCCTAGCTACTCGGAAGGCTGAGGCAGGTGGAACACTTGAGCTGGGGAGGTCGAGGCTGCAGCAAGTGGTGATGGCATGCACCACTGCACTCCAGCCTGGGCAACAGAGAGAGACTGCCAAAAAAACAAAAAAAAAAAAGAAAGAAAAGAAAAGAAAGAGAAAAGGAACAGAACAGAAAATCCTGTTTGAAGGTAGATTGTAGGGCTCCCCCACCCTATGCTTAATCTGCAGAAAAGGGAGATTGATCAAAGGTTTTGCATGGGCACAGTAAGATGTCCAGAAGAATGCTTCTGGAAGAACAGAACACCCATGTGCTGTACTAGAGAGAAGCAAATCTGCAGAGGACACCTCTAGGGAGGTCCTCAGCAGCCTAGGGAAGAAAGATGGCAGTGCAGATGGAAAGGAGGAAACAGGGCTGAGGCACATTCCTGGGGTCCACTGACAAGATCTAAATGCTTCGGATGTTGGGGAAACCATTATTCTATTCACGCAGTTGCCCATTCCAGAAATATGAGGCTGTCGTCTCCTCCTCAATCCAGTGAATCATGAAGTCCCATCAATTCTACTTCCTGTTGAGTCCATTTACTCCTCTCTATCTATATGGCCCATCTGGTCTCCTAACACATGCAACTCCACTCCATTCGCAACACAAAATTCATGTTGATCTTTTTAAAATGCTAAGCTGATAATGACATTCTCTTACATGAAAAAACCTTTAATGGCTTAGAAAGAGGCCGAAAACCCTTCACTTTAGTCTCTAATGCCCTGCTTAACTGTGTTCCTGCCTCCCTCTCCAGCCTCATCCAGTTCCTCTCTGCCCCTGGCTTCCGCCTAGATCCTCATGCACGACTCAGCTCTTCCCTGCTTCCCCCACCCCAAGCAATGCCCCTCACTCTTCACCTAGGCCCTCAGACACGGGGTCTCCTCTCCCAGCCCTCTAAACTTCCCTTTGATCACATAATTTGTAATTCAATAGCTGAAAAGCAGTCATGGTGCAGTGGCTCATGCCTGTAGTCCCAACACTTTGGGAGGCCCAGGCAGGAGGATCGCCTGAACCCAGGAGTTCAAGATCAGCCTGGGCAACATAGTGAGACACTGACTCTACAAAAAATATAATAAAATAAAATAATTAGCTGGGCATGGTGGCACATGCCTGTGGTCCCAGCTAAGAGCCTGGGAGGTCAAGGCTGCAGTGAGCCATGATCTTGCCAGTGTACTCCAGCCTGGGTGACAGAGTGAGGCTCTGTCTCCAAAAAAAAAGTTAAAGTTGAAAAGCTACTGTTTAATGACTGTTTCCCTAGACTTGCCCTCTGCTCCAGGCTTACCCTAAACATACAGGTTAGAATAGTATCTTGTATATAGAAGGCACTCATTAGATGAACAGATGAATAAGAAGCAAGGAGACAAAGATGACACTGAGGTTTCCAGTCAGGGTCACTAGAGAGAAGACACTATCACTGGTAAGCAAAGGGGTGTAAGTTAAAAGGAAAAAATTATGACATTAAAATTGGAAGTTGAAAAATATGTTCAGCAGATTGGTGGAAAAGTAGAAATGGAGCTAAGGAGAGAAGAATGGGCTAGAAATATGTACTTGAAAGTCACTGTCACACTTTGGGAGGCCAAAATGGGCAGATTGCTTGAGCCCAGGAGTTCAAGACGAGCCTAGGCAACATGGCGAACCCCATCTCAAAAAAAAAAAAAAGAAATAAGCCAGGCATGGTGGTGCACGCCTATAGTCCTAGCTACTCGGGAGACTGAGGTGGGAGGATCACTTGAGCCCGGGAGGCAGAGGCTGCAGTGAGTTGAGATGGTACCTCTGCACTCCAGCCTACACGACACAGCCAGGCCTGTCTCAAAAAACCAAAATGTAGGTCATTTTCATTGAGCTGGGCATGGATGCTATCCAGCTGAGTCAGAGTGCAATGAAACATCTCTTTGAATATATCTTTCCAACTAGACTAGAAGCTCCTTAAGGGTGTGCCTTTTTGTTGTTGTTGAGACAGAGTCTCGCACTGTACTCTGCAGTGGTACGATCTTGGCAACCTCCGCCTCCCAGAAGGGTATTGCCTGTGTTGTACTCACCTTTTTATCATAAGTGTCCTAAATAATGAGAGAATAATTCTTCAAGAGAAAAGGAGTGGTCAGCCCCTTTACCCTCCTGTCAAGGAAAATTAAGCCTGAAGGTGATACTATTGAATGATTAAAGGCCCTGCTGATTCATCAGAAGACAGTTTCCAAAAACTGATGGGAGAAAGACACTTGCAAGACTTAGGTGAGTAACATGAGTCGCTTCTTCTAGATTATCAGAGAATTGTCAGCACTGAGGGGCTGATGGCCCAGTGCATGTGGATAAGGTCTCCTTTTCCTCTTGCATCTCATTAGGAAGACTGACCCCAAGACTCCAAGAGACACTTTGTCAAGTGTGCATAGGCTTTCTCTTCAGAACCACATGAGGCTCAGAAGTAAAGCTCATTTTGGCTTTCCAGCATCTCTATGGTTTTCCAGCAAATCAAGGTGAAGACCTGAGAAAACTCAGGTTTTCAGTGCTGCAGTAGAAATTGATAGGAAGACTTTGGCCTGCTTTGGTTCTAGACCATTCAAGTCACCAAGTCCAGGGAAGATGTAGGGTTCCCGCCTGGCTCACCAGAGTTTTACGCTGGGACATGGGGCAAGAGCCCTGTGTAATAATCAAGAGATGCTTTGCCTTGGTTTATTTTCTGACTACATACCTACCTCTAGGACTTTTCAAGAAAATAAGTTTCAGGAAAAGATTGTGGAATTCCTTAGCAACCCAGCCAAATACAACTATAACAGCATCTCAGTTTCAACACAGTTTACAGGAATTAAGAGAGTCAGGGCTGGGTTTTTGGAGAAATAAGCTCAAGGGAGATGTTTCTGTGTTGGGAAGCAAGAATTTATGAGCTGTCTGTCTAGTCAGATAGCACCATAGATTTGTGAATAATATTCATAATAATTGGCAAGATTCCTTTTGATTACTGGGTTTACCAATTAGAAATATGAGATCAACAGACATATTAATCAGAGAACTCATTTTATAGATTTATTTTATTTATTATTTATTATTTTATTTATTTATTTAATAATATATCAATAATATATTAATATTTGATAATATATTAATAATATATTAAATAATATATTTATTATTATTAATTTATTAATTTAATTTTTTGAGATGGAGTTTCACTCTTGCTGCCCAGGCTGGAGTGCAATGGCACAGTCTTGGCTTACTGCAACCTCCGCCTCCTGGGTTCAAGTGATTCTCCTGCCTCAGCCTCACAAGTAGCTGGGATTACAGGCATGCACCACTATGCCCAGTAATTTTTTTGTTTTTAGTAGAGATGGGGTTTCACCATGTTGGTCATGCTGGTCTGGAACTCCTGATCTCAGATGATCCACCTGCCTCAGCCTCTCAAAATGTTGGATTACAGTTGTGAGCTACCATGCCCAGGCTCATTTTATAGATCTTAGAGACTTCTTTTCATACCTGAAATATCTGAATATATTTTAGGGAACACAAAAATAAAGCCATTTAAAGTGGCAAAGTGGTAACAGGAGAGTTATATAAAAGTATTAGAACTAAATAGCCTTTCTTTAAATAATTAAAACTTATTTTAACAACAGCACCCAATGCATGACTTTTGCTAAAATACTGAGAGTATATTAGGCTCTTTAGTAATTTAGGAACAAATGCTATTCTGATTTTACTTTCTCTTAGATACACTGCAAATCAATGTCATCACATCATACTAAAATTTAAGGTTCAACAATCTTCATGCCTTTTAAAAGTAATCTTCTTTGCCTCTGCAAATGTGTTCTTATATAATATTTTAGAGCACTACAAAAAATCATTACAGAACAAAGCCTTGCAGTTTTTCTCTTTTATTATTTTGACTAATTTTTATCCTTTATGATGTTCCCATGATAGATTTTTTAAAGTCTCATAACTTTATATATGATGAAAACTGAATGAAAATGAAAACAGTCTCTGAATTTACACTGCATTTATACCTCTCAGAGACATTCTTCCAGGACTTCAAATCCATAAATGTATCTTTCATTTCCCATTTTTTAAAAAAAGCCATGGGCCTTGCCCACCCCCTCAACCACTTTCAGGTGGCATGGCAAATCATTTTTGCAGTGTGGGCAGTGAATCCAGATCTAGATTCTTAGACTTCAGAAGCAAATCATCTTTACCCCTCCTTTACCTATGGATTAGAAAAATCAATAAAATAGAAACGAGTAGGAAGCAAAAGACAAATTAATAAGTGAAGGCTCTGTTTATACTTTAATAATTTACAAGGAATCAATTATTAGGTTTCAGTGTATTCTGCCTTGATTAAAACTGTTAGTCTATCTGAGAAAATTAAAATGTATTTTGAGTTTTTACACATCTTACATTCACAATAGGAATCCTGTTTCTGCCTACGTTTCTATGTGCCAAACCTGTATTAATACAGACTTTTGGCCAGGCATAGCGGCTCACGCTTGTAATCCCAGCCGTTTGGGAGGCCGAGGCAGGCAGATCACTTGAGGCCAGAAGTTTGAGACCAGCCTGGCCTACAATGTGAAGCTCGGTTTCTGTCAAAAATACAAAAAAAATTAGCTAGGTGTGGTGGCAGGCACCTATAATCCCGATTCAGGAGGCTGAGGCACAAAATCTCTTGAATCTGAAAATGCCACTGTCTGACAGCTTTGAAGAGAGCAGTGGATCTCCCAGCATGGAGCTTGAGATCAGAGAACGGACAGACTGCCTGCTCAAGTGGGTCCCTGACCCCTGAGTAGCCTAACTGGGAGACATTCCCCACTAGGTGCACACCAACACCTCACACCTCACACAGCTGGGTACACCCCTGAGACGAAGCTTCCAGAGCAAGAATCAGACAGCAACACTCGCTGTTCAGCAATATTCTATCTTCTGCAGCCTCTGCTGCTGACACCCAGGCAAACAAGTCCAGAGTGGACCTCAAGCAAACTCCAACAGACCTACAGCTGAGGGTCCTGACTGTTAGAAGGAAAACTAACAAACAGAAAGGACACCCACACCAAAACCCCATCAGTACGTCACCATCATCAAAGACCAAAGGCAGATAAAATCACAAAGATGGGGAAAAGCAGAGCAGAAAAGCTGGAAATTCAAAAAAATCCGAGCGCATCTCCCCCTCCAAAGGAACGCAGCTCATAGCCAGCAACGGTAACAAAGCTGGATGGAGAATGACTTTGATGAGTTGAGAGAAGAAGGCTTCAGTCGATCAAACTTCTCAAAGCTCAAGGAGGAACTATGTAACCAGCGCAAAGAAACTAAAAACCCTGAAAAAAGAATGGATGAATGGATAACTAGAATAATCAATGCAGAGAAGACCTTAAAAGAACTGATAGAGATGAAAACCATAACACGAGAACTACGTGACAAATGCACAAGCTTCAGTAACCGACTTGATCAACTGGAAGAAAGAG
>NW_012119376.1:8508082-8513925 GCF_000951035.1 Colobus angolensis palliatus | reverse complement strand
AACACAAAAAGGACTAAAACTATATATACATATATATATATATATATGAGTTAAAAGTTTGAGACAGAGTATTACTCTGTCACCCAGGCTGGAGTGTGGTGGCACGATCACAGCTCACTGCAACCTCTACCTCCTGGGCTCAAGTGATCCTCCCACCTCAGCCTCCTGAATAGCTGGGACTACAGGCACACACCTCCATATCCCGCTAATTTTTTCTATTTTTTGTAGAGACGAGGTTTTTGCCATATTGCCCAGGCTGGTCTCAAACTCCTGGGCTCAAGCAATCTGCCCGCCTCAACCTTCCAAAGTGCTGCCATTATAGGTGTGAGCCACCGCACCCAGCCCTCTATTTTCAAAGAATAGGTTCCATCTACTCTTATCATGGTAAACATCCATATTAGTTTAAGAGAAAAATGAAAACAATGTTTGAATCCTGTTCTTACAGACACCAAAGCAAGCAGGACAGAATGCACATTGCACTATTCAATTTGTTCATTAGTCCTCTGTCATCTTGTGGAGAGTAATAGAGTATTTTTTAATTTCTTCAATTAGGATAGTCCAATTGCAATAAGGTGGCATAAACATGCTATCTCATGCTTAAATAGTAAAGACTAGTCAGCAGTCAATTATACATATAATTGTCACCAGACTACAATTTTTTTCCTTATAGAAACAACAAACATAAAGCCATTTAATACTAGTAAATCCTATCACAAATCTCAAGGCACATGCCATCTTATATATTAATTAGCTCTCTCTTTGGGCCATAACAACTAGAACAAAAGACAAAAGATTTTCTGAATAAAGCTCTTACATGAGGTATAATTTATGAAAATGATCAAATCCGTAATTCACATATGTTCAGTGAATGTAATTAATGGTATTATTTGTTAATTTATTGATTCAATAAATACTACTAAGGTCTCAATTTTTGTGTTCCCTAAAATTCATATGTTGGAATCCTCACCCCCAAGGTGATAATATTAGAAGGTGAGGGCTTTGGGAAGTGATTAGGTTAGGAGGGTGGAACCCTCATGAATGGGATTAGTGCCCCTATAAAACAGACTCCAGGCCAGGCACGGTGGCTCACATCTGTAATCCCAGCACTTTGGGAGGCTGAGGTGGGTGGATCATCTGAGGTCAGGAGTTCGAGACCAGCCTGGTCAATGTGTCGAAACCCTTTCTCTACTAAAAACACAAAAATTAGCCAGGCATGGTGGCACATGCCTGTAATTCCAGCTACTCGAGAGGCTGAGGCACAAGAATAGCTTGAGCCTGGGAGGCAGAGGTTGCAGTGAGCTGAGATTGTACCACTGCACTCCAGCCTGGGTGACAAAGCAAGACTCTGTCTCAAAACAAAACAAAACAAAATAAAACAGAGAGAAGCTCCAGAGAGGAGAGGTCCCTCTCCTTTTTTGCCCCATGCGATAACAGAGAGAAGACAGTTATTTATGAGGAAGTGGGCCTTCACAAACACTGGATCTGCTGGGGCCTTGATCGCAGACTTTCTAGCCTCCAGAACTGTGAGAAAATACATGGCTGATGTTTATATGCCACCTCACTTATGGGAATTTATTATGGCAGCCAGACTGAATAGGACAAATACTTGTAGAGCACCTATTACATGTGAACACTACGGGCACAAGAATACAGAAAACAGACCCTAGCCTAAAAAAAAAAAAAAGGAGGCTGGCCACTAAAATGCAAGAGTGCATGCAGCAGGCACTGTGGGAAGACAGAAGACTAGATCCCAGGTGTCTGGGCAGAGCTGTGTGGAGGAGAGAAGGTTCCCAGAGCTGTCCTGCAGGATGCCACGCCAGGAAGGAGCCAGGAGCCTGGGAGAATCGTTCTCGCATCCCAAATCAGTGGTTCCAGCAACTGTCAACACAATAAAACCATAGAATTTGAAATGGGAAAATAAGGACAGAAGGACAGATGTGCACTAGGGTGAGGAGATCCCAACCTCTTTATTAGAGAAAAGACTGGCAACCCTGTGGCTGGGGCTGGTCACAGAAAGGGAGCCTTGTGAGAGGGGCCGCGATGAGGCAGATGGACGCCAAACCGTGACACGCTTTGCTGCTGTGCGAGCAAATTTAGTTTCCTCCCATAGCTGGTCAGGAGCCCAGTGAACTCCAAGCAGGAAACTCCACTGATCAGAAGGTAATTTCATAGCAACTACTCAGACAGCACAGAGAAGCAACGGAGAAGGAAGGGAAAAAGGGAAAGCCGCTGAATGGCCCACTTGAGACCAGAAAAGGTCAAAAGTTTAAGGCAGATAAAACGCATTTGGGGAGGATTGGGCATTCTCCTAACCAGGCAGCAATCCTGCCGAAAATTAAAATGAGTAGAGTGTCTGTTCACCAACCAAATATTAGAAAAAGGAAACAACGTAATCTTGAAATGAACTCTGCAGCCTTTTAAAATTTAAAATCCATGACCCTACAGAAAGTTATGCAAATATTTTTTGTTTCTAATTTTAGCAGAGAACAACACTGTCAGTCTGGAGTAAGTGACAAAAATAAGAAAGGGAAATCTATCCTGATGCCCAGCCAGGGAAAAATTGGAAGAAACAGGCAGAAAAGAGACAGAGAAGTAAATGGGAAGGCACAAGGTATGGGAATAAGCACATGGAAAACAGAGCCCCTGACACTGTATGGTTAAAGCTGTAAATGTTTTGTTCACCAAGTAGAGAAACTCATGCTTTTTCCAAATATAGACAGTACATTTGATGGGATACACAGCCAAGAACTGTCTGCCCATGCTTGCACGTGACCCTCAGGTGTTCCATGGACAAAGATTAGGCAGAGAGGGTGGCTCATGTGCCTCAACTGGTTCAGCCATGGGCAGCATCAGAAACAAGATAGTGAGTATGTGAGGGTAAGGGGGGAGGAGGGCTTAGTTCAAGAAAAGTACAAAAAGAAAAATAAACTCCTAGTTGAGTTTCTAAAGCCAAGTGGAATTAAACAAGGTAAAGCACCGAGGGAAATTATACCAGGGAAAGTACACCTCCTGTCCTCTGTCTTTATCTGGAAACTAGAATGCTTGTTGCAAGGTCCTCTAGGGACAGGCAGGTTACAGGTGAATTAAAGCAATCCATAAACCACATGCCAATGTCTGCATTGCCCCTGGAGAAAGTCCTCTCCCCCTTCCTCCTCCCAGTCTTCTGGACGTTTCTAGCACCATTGCTACCCTTGTACTCTCTGTGAATCCACCCCTTCATTGCCTTGCCCTCTTCACAGCTACAGGATAAAAACAGCAAATGTCGCCTATTTCCAAGGCTGCAATGAAATAGTATATACAGGATGCATGTTAGCATTATGTTTATTTTATTTTATTTATTTATATTATTTACTTATTCATTTATTTTGAGACAGGCTCTCACTCAGTCACCCAGGCTGGAGTGCAGTGGCACAGATCACTGCAACCTCCGCCTCCCAGGATGAAGCCGTCCTCCCACCTCAGCCTCTCGAATAGCTGGGACCACAGGTGCATGCCACCATGCCCAGCTAATTTTTGCATTTTTTTGTAGAGACAGGGTATCACTATGTTGCCCAGGCTGGTCTTGAACTCCTGGTATACCTTTATAAAAGGTAACCACCTCTGCTTTCCTGCATAACTAGTCATCTAAGATGAAGTTTTGGATGTGTAAACAGGATTTTTACAAGATTATTCATTGCCTTCTCCTCTTCAAACATCAGTAGGGTAGATCTTCAGCTGTCTTGTCTCTGTTCAACCATTTAATCTCAATATGCCCAAAGATGTGGGAAAACAGGTCAGTTTACAGGCATATGCTCTTCTGAATGGTTAGCAAAAAGTCTCAGGTGCAGTATTCTGCCAGTATGTTTTCTACTCATCCTATCTATAGAAACTGAAAATTTACAGAGGGAAGAAAAGTTTTCACACAAAGCTTATTCTTGCTGAATCTATTCAGGTACCTTCTATTTTGAATTTCAATTGCTACATTTTCAAAATCTGATGACTGTTCTCAAGGCCTCAGTTTCCCTCTATGACTTGGCTACCTGATGGATGCGAAACAGGCAGAGAGCTACTGCTGTGGTTTGAACAGATCAGGTGTCCCCTCCAAGTCTCATGGTGAAGTTTAATCTCCAATATGGGCGTATTGAGAGGTGGGGCCTCTAGGAGGTGACTGGATCATGATGGCTCTGCTCTCATGAATGGATTAATCCATTAATGGATTGGGACTGGTGACTAAAGAGGAAATGACACCTAAGCTAGCCCCCTTGCCATGTGATACCCTGCACTGCCTTGAGACTGCAGAGAGTCCCCAACAACAAGGAAGCTCTCACCAGATGCGCCCCATTGATCTTGGACTTCTCCACCTCCAGAACAGTAAAAAATACATTGCATTTCTCATAAATTACTCAGGTTCAGAAATCCTGTTACAAGCGACAGAAAATGGACTAAGCTACTGCCCTGCTGATCAGCCACCTGTACATGTGCACACTCAGATGACATATGCAAGAATGTTCAGACCATGGTAGATGTTTCCAAAGATGGCCCCCATCAAGTCCTCACCCCTGTGCATGCACATGCCCCCTCTCCCATTCAGTTACCCCCGTTCCCTTGAGTCTGAGTTGGTGCTGTAACTGCTTTTTACCAATAGGATGCAGACAAAAATAATGTTCTGAGAATTTCGAGATCAAAACCTAACAGACTGATAGCTTCTATGTCCTTCTTCTTGGAACACTCACGCATAGAATGCTCCCTCTCAGAACACAGATACCATGTGAGAAGTCCAGCTGGGTCACGTGGAGAGGCCACACGGAAAAGAACTGAGGCCAGGCAGCCCACACCACCTTCCAGCCATGGGAATGAACCTTATTGGACGTTCCAGCCTAGTCAAGCCCCCAGATGGCTTTGGACCCAACCAAGTTTATGTGAAACAGAAGAGCCACACAGCTGAACCCACTCAACCCACTAAATTGTGAGAGATAATAACAGGTTGTTGTTTGAAGCCACTACACTTTTTTTGTGGTTATGCCGCAACAGAAAAATGAAATATAGACCTCTCAAAATCACAAGTCCACACTGTGAAAATATAAACGCTAGCAAAGCACCCACTATAGGCCTGCTCCTTTAATATATATTTTCTCAGTTAATGCTCAAAACTATGCTAAGATATCAGCTTTCTCATGGCAGAGAGATTATAAGAGGCAGAACTGAAACTCAAGGCACACTTCCTGGCCCTAATTGATGTGTTTGTCTCACTGCATGTCAGAAGCTGGGACAAGTGACTCTGCGGGGTCAACTCTCAGCTCTCTGAACATGTATCTGCTTTGGGGACCAGTATTACCATGTGTGTTTTCAGGATCATGTTCCTCTACCATCCAGCCACTAATGCCCAGGCAATGGAGAACTTTTTATACAGTATCCTAACAAAAATTAGGAAGTCATCATTAGATTCCCTCTAATCAAATGTATAAGACAATACAGAAACATAATAAAAGCACATCTAAAAGCCTCTTGGTAGATTCATGCATCAGATAAGATGACAGATTATATAAACTCTGAAGTCCTTTTTCTTCCAGCAATCTATAACCTGCCAAGCACTGTGCAAAATTCCTTACGTGCATGATCTCATTTAACCTTCTCAATAAGCCTATCTTTATAAAGTAGAAACTGTTTTCTTTAGAGGTCTTTGGGGTCTTGCTCTGTTACCCTGCTTGGTATGCAGTGTGCTAACATAGCTCACTTTAACCTCAAACTCCTACACTCAGGACATCCTCCCACCTCTACCTCCTGAGTAACTGGAACTACAGGCACACACCACCATGTGTGCCTAATTTAATTTATTTATGCATTTTTATTATTATTATTATTAT
>NW_012119376.1:8503825-8507877 GCF_000951035.1 Colobus angolensis palliatus | reverse complement strand
TTTCACTATGTTGACCAAGCTGGTCTCAAACTCCTGACCTCAGGTGATCCGCCGAAAGTGCTGGGATTACAGGCATGAGCCACTTTGCCCGTCGGTAACTGCTTTTATCTCCCCCTTACAGATGAGAAAGCTAAGGCTTACAGAAGCAAGAAAACAGAAATAGTAAGTGGCAGAGCCAAGATTAAACACCACAGGTCTCCCAGATCCACAGCCTAAGTTTTGTCATAAAATATACAGTTTCCATTCCTTCACTAGGAAGACATAATTTGTGGACTTGCTTTGATTACACATATTCCAAGAAACTGTCCCAACTCCCAAAGAGCCATCCCAGCTGCACCACAGGTCATGAGTTGTGCAAGAATCTATCTGGTACAGCATAAAACCATGGAAGCTACAGGTAAAGCCAGAACCCAAGCCAACTTCCACTTCCCGCCCTGGGGAGAAGTTGGAGACTGAGTGTATAAACACTAAGCCTGCAAATCTGCACCAACTGTTCTATGGAATAAACTTCTGAATTGCAGCTCTAGTTTATCTTTCAGAACAAGGCCAAGCAGTAACTCTTTAAAGAAGGCCCACAAGGATGACCTCTGGAAACACTTCATAATTTAAAAACCAGAATAGCTGGGCACCACTGATCCCACAGCCAAGTAGGTCAAGGCTGTGGCCCCTGCCAGTTCTACATGTTCATATCTGCTTTATCTGAATTCACTCAGGGTCATGAATAGAAGGGTAGGGTATCTGAAGTTCTGACGTCTTCCCTTCATTACCAGACACACCAGCCAACAACTGGGTTTTAGGGTACTGAGTACAAGGACATCTGGCTCAACAAAACTGAACAAGTCAGAATTTGTGGTTGGGAACAGAGGTCATTAAAGGATTTACACAGCAAAGAGCATGTCATCGTGATCTCCAAATTCGAGGTAACATTTCAGAGGTTTCCTATTAGACCAACATAAGACCAATTTAAATCTATAATAAACTCCATTTCTTCATCTTACATCTTAGTGCTAAAAGGTACTCTGCAAAACACAGGATGCTAAACTATGCACCCTGGAAATATTTACAGATAGGAATTACTTCCAGAAAGAGCAAGAACTAGTAAGTATACTACAGGAAAATTAATTTTTATAAGTTTTTTTCTTACAAAAATCAGAGTTTTTACACAGTACCCTAACAAAAATTAGGAAGTTTCATTAGATTTCCACTATCAAATTTACAAGGCAATATAGAAACATAATAAAAGCACATTTAAAAGCCATTTGGTAGATTTATGCATTAGATAAGGTGATAAATTACATGACCTCTAAAGTTCTACTTCATATGTGTATATATATTTGCATAAGAAACTAAATCACAAAGGACAAGTTTATCTCTATAATAAATCTTTCAAAAAATATTTTGACTTTCCACATTGAAATATTTAAGTTTTAGGTAAAAGGTAGACAAGATAAGTAGTGATTCTCATTGATTTCAAAGTCAGAGTCTAACACCCACAATTCATAAGCGCTAAACCCATGGGAAAGAGGGAAGGAAGAAAACATAAAGGAGGGAAGGAGCAAAGAAATAAAGGAGAAAGAATCAAAAGAAAGGAAGGAATGAGAAAGAAGGGAGGAAGGAGGAGGGAGTGGAGTAAAGGAGGGGAGGGGTGAGAGAAGGAGAAAGGAAGAGAGGAGGGCAGGGAGGGAAAACCACCCACACCACTGGGCTATGATAAATGACAATAAATGCCAAAACCTTGAAAACCTGAAAACTGCAATCTACAATTCACTGATCAGTTCAGTAGTCAATAGGTAAGAAGCAAAACTTGAGTCCAGCTGTCATGAAAATCAAGAAATATGAATGAAACAAAAAGGAAAAGTCATGACAAAAGAGAGAATATTGGGGACAGTTAAAAATAGGAGGAAGATCTAACTGCCTTTTTTGCAGAAATTAACAAGCCTAAAATTCATATGGAAATACAAGGGAACCAAAATAGCCTAAACAGTCTTGAAAAAGAAGAAAGCTGGAGACCTCACACTTGCTGATTTCACAACTTAATACAAAGCAAAAGTAATCAAGACTACGTGGTACTGGCATAAGGACAAACATAGATCAATGGAATCAAATGGAGAGTATGGGAATAAACTCATACATTTATGATCGATTGATTTTTTACAAGGGTGCTAAGAAAATCCAATGACAAAAGAAAGGTGTTTTCAACAAATGATGCTGGGCCAATTAGATATCAACATGCAAAAGAATGAAGCTGGCCTCCTACCTCACATGATAGATAAAAATTAACTCAAAATAGAGCAATGACCTAACTGTAAGAGCAAAAATATCTAACTCTTAGAAGAAAACATAGGTGTAAATCTCTGTCACATCGAATTGGGCAACGCTTCCTTGCGTAAGACAATGAAGGTACAAACAACAAAGGAAAAAACAGATAAATATGGACTTCATCCAAATTAAAACATTTTGTGCTTCAAAAGACATTATCAAGAAAATGAAAAACAACCCACAAGATGATAGAAAATATTTGCAAATCATATATTTGATAAGGGGCTTGTATCCAGAATAGATACAGACTATTATAACTCAGGAATAAAATGACAAATTTAAAAATAAGCAAAGAATCTGAATGGACAGTTCTCCAAAGAAGATATACAAATGGCCAATAAACACATGAACAGATGCCAACATCATTAGTCATTAGGTAAATGCAAATCAAAACCACAGGAAGGTACTACTTCACACCCACTAGGATGGCTTAATAAAAGACAAGATAGTAACAAGCATTGGTGAAGATGTGGAGAAACTGGAACCTTCATTCATTGTTGGTGATATTGCAAAACAGTACAGTCACTTTAGAAAATAGCTTGGTGGTCAGGCGTGGTGGCTCATGCCTGTAATCCCAGCACTTTGGGAGGCCGAGGTGGGTGTATGACTTGAGGTCAGGGGTTCAAAATCAGCCTTGACAACTTAGTGAAACCCCACCTCTCTTAAAAATTCAAAAGTAGCCAGGCACGGTGGCAGGTGCCTGTAATCCTAGCTACTTGGGGGCTAAAGCAGGAGAATCGCTTGAACCTGGGAGACGGAGGTTGCAGTGAGCCAAGGTCATGCCACTGCACTCCAGCCTGGGTGACAGAGTAAAACTCCATGTCAAAAGAAAGAAAAGAAAAGAAAATGACTTGGTGGTTCCTCAAAAAGTTAAGCATTGAATTACCATATGACCCAGCAATTCCACTCCTAGATATATACTTAAGCAAGCTGAAATCATGTCCACCCAAAAACTTGCCATGGGTGTTCATGGTTTATTCATGATAGTCAAAAAGTGGAAACAATCCAAAGGTCCATCAGCTGATGAATGGATAAACAAAAGCACCACACAGCAGGATAGTATTCAGCCAGAAAAGTAAATGAAGTACAGATCCCTGCCACAACATGGATCAAGCATGAAAGCATTATGCTAAGCGAAAGAAGCCAGTCGCAAAATGCCACATATTGCATGATTTCACTTCTAAGAAATATCTAGAATAGGCAAATTCATGGAGACAGCAGATTAGTGGTTGCCAAGGGCTGGCTGAAGGGAGATACAGGGAGTAACAGCAAATGGGTACAGGGTTTATTTTCGAGGTGCTAAAAATCTTTTGGAATTATATATTGGTGATGGTTGCACACTTTGTGAATCTACTGAAAACGACCAAATTGTACACAGTGCTTTAAAATGGTAACTTTAATGGTAACTTATAAGTTATCTCTCAATTTTTAAAAGAAATTTAAAAACAGAAGAGAGAACATACAGAAGTGGGGTGGGGTAACAGTAAACAGAAAAACAAACAGCGAGGAGATGGAAGAGGGAAGCCCACCGCCAGAGTATTCAACGGGCAGGATCCACGTCACATTCACTTTCTGTTCCTAATGTCTGGCACTGGCACACACAAGGCTGACCCAACCAATGTGCACTGGAGGAAGGGAGGAAGGGGGGAAGGGAGGAAGGGAGGGAGGGAGGGAAGGAGAGAGGGAGGGAGGGAGGAAGGGAGGAAAGAAGGAAGGAAGGAAAAGGAAGGAAG
>NW_012119376.1:8499895-8503775 GCF_000951035.1 Colobus angolensis palliatus | reverse complement strand
GAGGGAGGGAAGGAGAGAGGGAGGGAGGGAGGAAGGGAGGAAAGAAGGAAGGAAGGAAAAGGAAGGAAGGAAGGAAAGGAGGAAGGAAGGAAGGGAGGAAGGGAAGAAGGAAGAAAGGAAGGAAGGAAGGAGGGAAGGGAAGGGAAGAGAAGGGAAGGGAAGTGAGGTAGGGAGAGAAAGAGACAGAGGTAGGCAGGAAGGAAAAAGTGAAGTTTAAAATAGACAGCTACTACATACATCAGTAAGTCCTATGCTACACTAAAAGTGACTAAATGACTGCTACTAAGTTTGCCTCTTCCTGCAAGGGAAGGGGAGACCATGTTCAAAATAGGTTTTCAAAATACTAGGCTTTATAATGGTCTCCCTCTTTATTTTTATTTATTTTTCTTTTTTGAGACAGAGACCATGTTTATTTTTTTGAGACCATGTTGGGGCATCTCTCCCCTAAGGGATGGACTGAGGCATATAGTAAAAGGGAACGCTAAGCCCCTCTCACAAATTATATTACAGTATAATACAATAAATACAGAACAGTGCAATGTTTATAACAGCAGTTCTGGGAAAAGTAGAAAAGGTTAAATTATTTTCAGTATAATCCTTAAAAGCAAGGGAAAAGATTTTTCATACAAATAACTGATACATTTCAGACCATGCCATGACCAAATACCATGTGTTATTTAAAGAAATGTTAAATTTATAAATTTCACTTAGCCCACAAATTGTTTCTTCTCATCAATCATAGTACATTTCAATACAGACATATTACTTTTCCTATATCATACAACAAAATAAATTCAAGATGGAGGTAAGAGTCAAGTGTAAAAATAAAATACATTAAACTTTATAGAATAAAATATAGGCCAGATGCAGTGGCTCACACCTGTAATCCCAGTACTTTGGGAGGCTGAGGCAGAAGGATTGCCTGAGCCCAGGAATTTGAGGCTGCAGTGAGCTATGAAGGCACTACTGTACTCCAGCCTGGGCAACACAGCGAAACTTTGTCTCTCAAAATAAAAAAATACAAATGAATATTCCCCAGATATATGTATGAAGCAAGAATCTGCACTTAAAAGCGATAATTTTGACTAATTAAAAAATATGTCAAGAATTCACAAAAAAATTATCATAAACATAAAATTAAGGAAAAATATAATAATTGTTTAAAAACAAAGGGTTAATATTCTTAATATGTATACAACTCCTTATTATATTATATTAAAGAAATCTAAAGCACATTTCTGGTTGTAAACACTGGATGTCATTTAATGGGATGTTAGGAACTAGAGATTTCTAGAAACCAATTTCTGTATGAAACTACGTTTGAGGCTCCTGTGGGCCAGCCAGCAGGTATGGAGAGTAGAGCAGACGCTTAACCTACAGCTCTGAGGTCTGGGCTACAAATATGTATTAGGGAGTCATCTGATAATCAAAAAGGCATTTTCTTCATTTCACATGAACCAAAGGAGTGAAACCTAGCTGATTTCCCCCTACTGCAAATAGAAAACTTACTACCCTAATCTCATTATTATTATTATGATTATTGCTGTCATCAAAAACCATTCTGTACTGAGGTAGAAGGCAGGACTTGACTCCAGAGGTGGGGCTTGGACACCGGACCACATTGAGGACTAGCTAAAACAGAGCCAAAGCAGAAGCAGCTTTCAACAACAAAATGACATGCCCACCAGTATGCTGTGTCAATTTACTGTTGCCATGGCAATACCAGGGCATTACCATCCCTTTCCATGGCAATGACCTAGTGACCCAAAAGTTACTACCCTTTCCCTAGAAATTTCTGCATAAACCACCCCTTAATCTGCATGCAATTAAAAACAGGTATAAATATGACTGCAAAGCTGCCCTGAGCTACTACTCGCTGCGCACTGGGTAGCCCTGCTCTGAAGAAGCAGTCACAGAGTTGTAACACTGCCTCTTCAATAAAACTGTTTTCTTGCACCTCTGGCTTGCCCTTGAATTCTTTCCTGGGCAAAGTCAAGAACTTCATGGGCTAAGCTCCACTTTGGGTCTCGCCTACCCTGCAGCAGCTCTATCTCAACAACCCAATATTTTAAAATATGTTCTTTTTGGAAAATTCAGGTTTCCAACCTGAGAGTTGACCTTCAAAATAGGTTTTCAAAATATTTGGCTTTATAATGGTCTCCCTTTTTATTTTATTTTATTTTTTTTTGAAACAGAGTCTTGCTCCATCACTCAGGCTGGAGTGCAGTAGCTCACTGCAACCTCTGCTTCGCAGGTTAAAGCGATTCTTCTGCCTCAGCCTCCCATGTAGCTGGGACTACAGGCGTGTGCCACCACACCCAACTAATTTTTGTATTTTTTAGTAGAAACAGGGGGTTTCACCGTGCTGGCCAGGCTGGTCTCGAACTCCCGACCTCAGGTGATCTGCCCCCCTCTTCGGCCTCCCAAAGTGCTGGGATTACAGGCGTGAGCCACCACACCCAGCCTGTGGTCTCCCGTTATTTTGAGAGAGAGAGACCTTAGTCCCTAGTAAAGTAATTCTTTAGTATATTAAGTATATGAAATGTTTCTACGCAAATGTGTTCCTTCCTATCCTACTGTGGTAAGCATGGCACAGAAGACCCTGTAGAAGGTATCATCACAAACAGCAGTCAATACTGTGCACCTCTCTGTACACAGATAAGGCAGAAGGGAGTTCATTCCAAGACGTGCAGTAAGATAATAGTACCTATTCAGAAAAGGATGGTTGGGGGCAGTGGGGGTGCTTCTTTTTGGAATGGATAAACACACAATGAAAATGAATGAATGCACACACACCAGTGAGACAATGCAGGTTAATCCAGGGTTTATTTCAGTAATCTACTGACAGCAGTCCTCCACTGAGGAGGGGTTAGGAAGCTTAAGATGAAGAAAACCTAAAAATCAAGCAGTTTTGAAAAAATGTTAAGTGTTTCCACTGTAAGTTTACAAAGTAAGGTAGCAAACTGAGCAAAAAAAAAATCTCATTTTTAAAAATGAATCATGTTCACTCTTATGCAGCCAGCATTATGAGCAATTAAGTGTTTCGAGTGGTTGAGAAAGCAAGAAAGGTATTTCGGGTTCCAGTTCTTATTCTTGAGCTTTCAAAAGCCTTGTGAAATCTGGCCATTGGGGACAAACGCATGGAAGACTTACCTGGCCTGAGAGATGGGCATGTTCCCTTCCTGAAGAAGTCCTACACTTCTGTAAACTGGGTTCAAACCAGTCAAGAATTCTCAACTTAAGCTGTATTACTGTGAATTCAAATTTCTCTAAGTTAGAGATTCTCGGAAGGAAAAATAACTCTACTTTCAGCCAATTAAAATTAGCAAGACAACAAGTACATTTACAAAGGGTCATGCTCCAGAAGTTATGCTTGTAAGAAAGTGGTTGGGAATTTGCCTTCCCTGTTCCCATGGAAACCCTGTTAAATAACACCTGAGCCCACAAAGGCCTACTGACCTCATCCTGTCTGAGGCATGAATACCAGCAGCCAGGCCACTTGCCTTACCTTGGGAGTAGCCTGCACCGCTTCCAGAGACTGCCTTCTCTTTCTGCTTCCCTCATGAACACATTTCTTTAAATAACACTCCCTGTTACACGCCTTCTGTTGTCCTCCAGAAATTAGTCAAGTCACTGTACCTGACATCTACCACCACCTGCTTTCCTGAAACTGCTCTGGCAAAGTTATCAGGGGTTTTCTGATCTCCAAGTCCAGTTATTTCTCTGAAACTTCACTGACCTTCGGACAAGCCCTCTTTGCATTGCTTTTACAATTAATCCTTTCTCTCTCTCCCTCTCTGAACTTTCTCTCATCTGTTGTGCCATCTTACCATCTTCCCTTTCTCACTAGATGACGCCTTCCTCTGCCCTTTTTTTTTTT
>NW_012119376.1:8490553-8499845 GCF_000951035.1 Colobus angolensis palliatus | reverse complement strand
GGGTTGGTTGGTTGTTTTTTGAGACAAAGTCTGGCTGCTTCACCCAGGCTGGAGTGCAGTGGTGCGATCTCAGCTCACTGCAGCCTTTGCCTCCTGGGTTCAAGTGATTCTCGTGCCTAAGCCTCCCAAGTAACTGGGACCACAGGCGCGTGCCACCACACCAGGCTAATTTTTCTATTTTTAGTAAAGATGGGGTTTTGCCATGTTGGCCAGGCTGGTCTCAAACACCTGACCTCAGGTGATCTGCCCGCCTCAGCCTCCCAAAATGCTAGGATTACATTACAGGCATGAGCCACCGTGCCCAACCATCCATCTTTAAATGCCAGCATTTCCTTAGTTCTATCATAGGCCTTCTCTTTATTTTACCCCTTTCTTATGGAGAGGCTCATTTATTTCCATGATTTATTATAAAATGTCTGGCACATATTAAGTGCTCAATAAATGTTAGCTTTCATCATTATCCTTCAAAACCCAGTTCAAATGTCACCTCCTGTCCAATGTCTTAGCCAACCTCCTCCACACTTCCTTCTCCCCCAAAAGAATCCTCCATGATTTGCGTTCTCAAAAAACCTTACATAAACCTCTAGTATAACAATTAGCACCAGCCTAGGCAACATGGCAAAACCCCATCTCTACAAAAAAAGAATTTAAAAATTAGCCAGCATGGTGGCACACACCTGTGATCCCAGCTACTCAGAAGGCTGAAGTGGGAGGATCGCCTGAGCCCAAGGAGATTAAGGCTGCAGTGAGCTGTGATTGCACCACTGCACTCCAGCCTGGGTGACAGAGTGACTCAACCACCAATTAGCACAATATATATATAATACGTTCATAGGCTGGTCTCCTTTATCCGACTGTGAGCCCCTCCAGGAAAGGGATGACATCACTGAATTGTATTCTATAAACATCATTAAGCGTCGTCTACAGGTCACACACTGATAAAGAAGACCTGAGGGATGTCAAGAACCACAAAATGTGATCTTTCTCATTAACTCACACTTAAGCAGAAAAAGCAGACATCAAAACCAATAACTAAAACTCCACTTGGGGGAAAGTGTGACATTCATTCAATCAATCAATCTGCATCAAGTGCCAAGCACTCCATTAGGTACTAGAGGTGCAGGGTTAATAAGACAGAAAAAGAGACATGGAACTATATTCTAACAATTCTTTAAAAAACCAGAGACTGTTCCTTGTTTGTCAGATATTTATAGCAAAAGGTTTTTCATTATTGTGTAAATTGGACTTGACTTTTTCAGTTGTTCCTTCTTACTCATATCACATATGATGCAAGACCTATGGAGCAACAGGTTTTTTATAGCTCCCAAAGAATCAAGTATGATCTGAATACTGAATCCTTAAAGCAAATCAAAATTTATTTAACAACCTTCAGAGATCATTTCAAGAGGGAATAGATAGGGGCTGCTAACAGAAATGTGCATTAAAAAAAAAATTCAGATCTTAAAGAGAGAATAAAAATAGAGGGATAAATAGTTCCAGGATTATTCGTACCTTAAAAGAAAAAGAATGCCAAGGTCAAGCTTTTAAGCAACTATGCAATGTGCTGGATTCAGGAAGAAATTTACCTGGTGACCACATATTAGGTATAGATTATGGCTCAAAAGTTGGGTACTACTTTTTGCTGTGGCTAAATGGGACAATGACAAGTCTTGAAAAAGTAACCTCAGACTAAATATTAAGTTATCAGAAGCTTGTAACCTAGTCCAGGTCTCAAATTAAGCTTTCAGCATGTAGACCAGGTAACTGAAAACTGAAAGCAGATGAGAGTCTCGAATTCTCCTATCATAGCCTCTTTCTTCTTCTATGCTCTCAGAAAACCTCCTCACATTAAATGTGGCATATCCTCTGGCACAGAACTCTCTTTAGGTAACATGCTCCTGATAATAAACCATGGAGAATAACCCAAAGAACATACAGTGTGAAAACAGAAAAATCATGATTGCTTCATACATCCACTCCTACAAACTTAGTCCAATGTATCTAATGATGTTTTTAGAGGAACATACAAGCCTATTAAATAGTTGTGGCCTGGGAAAATTAAGGCATGGCAATATACAAATACCACAGTGCAATTTTGCTTGAAAATTCTCAAGCAATGTCACAACACGATGGCAATAGCTTTTGTGTGTACAATGCGTTCCCTTCTGGGATCACTTGAAGATGAGATCTGGCCCTTCTTGGGCTACTTCAAATTAGAAGTTAACTTGCCTGCAAACAGGTAATGATAAGAAGATCCAATCCTGAATAATCAAGAGATTATCCATCAAGAAGAATGTTCATTATTTATTTAACATGATAAAAACCTACTTCTTTAATAAAACCTACACTAAGTGGAGAGTCCTAAGTTCTACGAAGCTTGGAAATTGTGAGGCTGTACTTTCTCATTACTTATTTATATTTCACCCAGCAGTGAAAATGTCTCTCCAGGTAAACCAAGGATATACATCAATATCTTAATTTTAATTCCAAGTATATACACGATTCGGCTAAAGTAGAAGAGTGTCACTTGTATGCTATGAAGCTTTTAGGGTTGTTTTTTGTTACTTATTTATTTATTTGAGACAGGGCATTGCTATCACCCAGGCTGGAGTACAGTGGCGCAATTACAGCTCACTGCAGCCTCTGCCTCTCTGGCTCAAAGTGATCCTCCCACCTCAGCCTCCTAAGTAGCTGGGACTACAGGTGTGTACCACCACAACCAGATAATTTTTGTATTGTTTGTAGAGATGAGGCCACGTTGTCCATTCTGGTCCTGAACTCTTCTGGCTCAAGCGATCCACCAGCTTCTGCCTCCCAAAGTGCTGGGATTATGGGCATGAGCCACTGTACCTGGCTGCTATTAAGGTTTAATCTTCTTAAAGATTTCACAAATGGGCACCAAATGAGCCACAGGTGAGGATGTTATAAATTTAACCATAATGCTTCTGGAAGGTTACTTAAGCTCAAACCTCAAACACCAACAAATTCTTCAGCTTGGAGTTGTCTGCCTTTTGCATGCCCTCTGTTGCCTTAAACACAGCCAAGAACCAAAGGATTCTATCTGAACTTCTAAACTTCCCATAATTCCAGGCAAGGCATTCTCTAATCTTGTCATTAATAAACACTGCTAATGTTTAAACATCAGCAGCTTTTAAATGCTCCTGCGATTTGCCTTTTTGTTTTGAAACAGAGTCTCACTCTGTTGCCCAGGACTTATGTCATCCTCCCACCTCAGCCTCCTGAGTAGCTGGGACCACAGGGATGCATCACCACACCGGCTAATTTTTTTAAATTCTGTGTAAAGACACAGTCTCCCTATATTGTCCAGTCTGGTCTCAAACTCCTGGGCTCAAGTGATCCCCCCACCTCCGCCTCCCAAAGTGCTAGAATTACAGACATGAGCCACTGCACCCAGCCTGCCTTCTTAATTTGTATGTCTTTGCATCTTAGATTTCTTCAAAAGAATGTCAAAACATGAACTTTGTAAGCACACTATGTTCCTAAGCATGAATTTTTGTCACTTGTAACTTGTTTCAACATAAACTAGTCAAAATCAACACTGATGTGACAAATGTGCCCTTTTTTGAATATATGCTGAATGGATTGGTAAGCACTAACACAATGGTCCTGTAAGTCAAAATTGTAAGTGACTGCAAAGATTTCTTAATGCTGACAGCCCTTACTTTCAGACTTTGGAAATACAAACAACGCAGATCTGCAAAATGACATTCCAAGCATCACCGCAGGATCGGTCCCTGGGTAACCCACTCACATGTCATATTTAATGGCTAAATGAGTTTTCTATACTACTGGTTTTATAAGGGAAAGAAAAGCCTGGAACTCTGTTAACAGTCTAGGATAGTATTTCTTTTCCAATTTTATTTCAGATTTACCAACTGCCAAGTGTACTTCAAGCACATAAAATATTGGTAGCACTGAGTTGCTCGGCAAGAAAAGTCAAGCCAACTATTCTTGTCATAACTCACGTGCAAGCTACGACCTTGTTCTCTTTCACTAGGTCAAGCCAAGCAACTTGTGCCCCAACCCTGCTTTGTGATAATATATACACACTAAGAGATGTATCAGTTTTTAAAACCAGACTCCAGGCTCCTCTAGAGTATCTACAAATCTTTTTCTTACTCAAATTCTATGTATACAGTAAGCACTGGGTCACTATGTCTGGGAAACTGACCAGGAGGTTTTTGTTGTTTAATTTTTTGAGACAGGGTCTCCGTTTGCCCAGGCTAAAGTGCAGTGGTGCAATTGCAGCTCACTGCAGCCTGAAAAATTAAAATCCTACTGTCCAGATTTGAAACCTGAATTTTCCCTGGATCAACCAAAGCTAGTTTCTCAAGACCAATTTCCTAAAAATCCAGGAGATGTCATGGAAGAACTAACGCATATCAACTGTATGTATGTGACTCAAAAACAATCAGAAATGTTACATAAATGTTTAAAAAAGAAATGTTATATAAAGTACACATTCATTAATGTTACTTAGAACCTTCAGAGGTAGCCCAGATTTCTCCCTTAGTCATGTTTTATGTATATCATAATACAGATATGGTTCAGCATTGACAATGCATCTACTACATCCGCCTTTATTATCAAAAGGAATCTGGTTTGTTTATTTGCTATTCTTATTCTGGTCCAGCCTTTCAAATGCTTGGCATGCAGGTTGACAATTTTCTGTCAGCCAAGAACCACACACTCTACACATCATCAACAAGCAAGCAACACAATTTTATTATGTAACACAGGTCAGAAAAATACTAAATGGAAATTATGTTGTTGGCATATTTTAATTATCTAAAACAACCTAGATTTTTTCACAAGTTGAAAAGACTAATACAAAGGACTTCAAATTCCACTACTAGGAAAACAACATATTTTTTAAAAGGTTCTAAATGTCAGGCAATAACTCTATTTGTTTCCCTAAGAGTCAGTATAAACAAGTTCTTCTTAATTAAAGAATCATAATACCCCTCTTGGAAGTAAATTTAATAATATTTTATCTGTATTTATAAGAGATCTGAAAGGTTTTTAATAAAATCTTGGAATTTATATATGTAATTTTCATTATGATACTGATTTCATTAAAAAATTAAGTGGAAGTCTAATGCATAGTATGATATTGTGTAAGATTTTTTTATTTTTGATGCATTTTCACATCTTTTATAGCAGTAATAAACACTGTTCTCAAGTGTACAGTTCAATGAAATGATCTACATTATGAAGTCCTTAAAATATTCCCTTGAATTTTTTACTTACTCATTACTTAGTTCATTATATAATCTTGCATGTTGTAGGCTCCCAACAATTATTTATTAAATTGCTGAATTCAAATAGTAGACCATAAAATCATAAAAGGCCGAAATTACACCTTTTTAACCTAATTTTATACAGACCTTAGAAAGAAATCTTACAGATTTTAAGTAGCCAAAAAATGTCTGCTGATGTGATGTCTGTAATCATGTTATTAATAATTATTTCAATGTTTTCAAATAGGAAATGCATTTCTATGAGACAGGAGAACATAAGTTATAAGTGAATAGATTCTGGAATCTGGCAGACTTTGATTCAAAATTGGACTCTGCCCCTCAGTAGCTATGTGACACTGAGACCACTGTTGGTAACAGTTTCAGGGGCTCAGTTTCCCCAAACAAAAAAAACTGATCAACTGATGCTATCTGCCTCATAAAGTTGTTTTAAAGATTAAATAGGCTGGGTGCAGTGGCTCACGCCTGTAACGCCAATGCCAGCACTTTGGGGGACAGATGCGGGAGGATCACTTGACCTCAGGAGTTTGAGACCAGCCTAGGTAACATGATGAGACCTTGTCTCTACAAAAAATAAAAATAAGGCTTGGCGCGGTGGCTCACACCTGTAATTCCAGCACTTTTGGAGGCCAAGGCAGGCAGATCACTTGAGGCCAGGAGTTCAAGACCAGCCTGGCCAACATGGCAAAACCCTGTCTCTATTAAAAACACAAAAAATTAGCTGGGCATGGTAACGTGGGAGGCAGAGGTTGCAGTGAGCCAAGATCACACCACCGCACTCCAGCCTGGGTACAGAGTGAGCCTGTCTTAAAAATAAATAAATAAAAGATAAAAAATAAAAATAAAAACATAAAAAATTAGCCTGTTATGGTAGCACATGTTTGTAGTCCCAGCTACTTGGGAGGCTGAGGCAGGAGGATCACTTGAGTCTGGGAGATCAAGACTGCAGTGAGCCATGATCATGCCACTGAACTTTAGCCTGGGCAACAGAGTGAGACCCTGTCTCAAAAAAAAAAAAAAAAAAGATTAAATAAGGTCACACATATAGAGTGATAGAGTGATTAGCACATATGCCTAGCACACAGTAAAGCATACTCTTTGTCTATGGATTGCTTTAATTTATAAGACCAAAGTGTCATATATTCAGCTTGTCAGCTTATGTAATCTTACAGCAGTTTGCTAGCCCTCTAAAATAAAATAAGGACCTTTTTCCTCCATAAAATAGGCTTATTTGGAGCAGTCTAAACTAATGAAGGTCCCATAGTAATAATTATATTATCCTAGTATTAGAATGAAGTTGGGTTTCCAGACACTGCAAGCATTCCACTAGCATATTCCTGACTTTGTTATGGCCACATGGCTTATATCTCTTCTCATATCCAAAACCTAGGGGACTGACATCCTATTGTCAATTTGTACACATTCCCTGGCCTAAAATAACCATGACTAGGAACCCTGGTTAAAGCAAGGTATTCTGGGACCCTCTCAGGGCAAAAGGCTTCAGATGGCAGAGTAGCAGAGACAATAACAGGTCCTTTAAGTCAGGCTGAATTCAGAATACTTGCAGAGAAAGGCATAGAGCCTGCTGAGAATGACCAACCTTCTGCAGGGAAGAGCTGTCAAAGACTTGGAAAAGGTCAAAAGGTACTGAGTACCCTCAGTGGAGGGCTGGGCTTAGGGCAGCACTCCCTCTGGGAATTATCTGATTTTAAAGGGGTGTGTACCTTTGATTGTCCTCCTAGTGATTTGGCTATTTTACAATGCTGTTGGGGTAAATATTACCTTGTGCAAAACTGATAGTAATGCAAATATTTTTTGTCCACAGCAATACAAATGAATATGGTTTGCTAGAGATACAATTGATTTCCACTCTTTAGAATAGATGACTCCAGTGTTTATACTTATAGAATTGCCTTACATAATGTTAGCCAATTTTGCATCTATTAGCAAATTCATTTCACCATTCCTGATTTCGTATGTGTGTATATAATATTTGCTCTTCAAACTCTCGTTTCAACCAGTTTTAATATCTTTCTGGTTTTTCTCATTACATAATAAATTAATTCAATATTTGGCATATGTTTATATTTGTAGAGTCGTTATTTTAGATTGTTGTAAATTATAGTTTAGAACATTGTAACGTGGCACTTCCTGTGAAGAATGCACTTTCACAGGAAGAGAAACTGATGAGATAGAAAGGAGCTTTTAGTTTTACCAAGAATTATTTATTTTTCTAAGAAAGAAAAAGAAGTAAAACAAGTATGTCAAAATGTTTAACTGCCATTAGCTATTACATTTAGGTAGTATGTAGATGCATAAGTGTCTGTTAAACTATTTTATATACTTTCTTTATGACTAAAATGTTTCATAAATTTTTTAAATGTTTTTTCTAAAAAGAATGAGTCTGGAAGAGAGGAATGGGGAATCTAGGTCTTTCCTCCTGACTGCTTCCCTTAGCTTCAGTTTTTCCCATGCTAACAGATACACGTTATAAACCTTCATACTCCTGAAGATTTATGCCTTCTTCTGCTTCTTAGTTCTTCAACACATCCTGATTCAGTAAGAGGCATATTATAGGCAATTAATAATAAATGCTTACAAAATTTAATTACTTAGAATATGCTATCACATTAAGGGAAAGCGCATCAGACTCCAGAGCCAGCACATCTCAGGGAAACAAGGAAAGAACAGTCCCCAGGCTGTGCTGTAAACCCAGCTCTCTGGATCATTCTAGAGAAAGGCTGGTTTTGGCCTATCACAGTCCATCTAACCATCATGCCCAGAAAACAACCCAAGACTTGCCTGAAGAAAGCCCAATTTACAGCTTAAGGCCAAGCAACTGGCAACCACTATTGAGTTGGCTCCCTTGTTGACATTGACCGGAAAAGGTAAGTCAGCTTTTTGATTAAGATGTCACTAAAATCTGCCAGCAAGAGGGGATCAGAAGTTGTGTGACTACTATGACTCTTCCTCATAATAATAACTGCCATCGTGGACCGAAATATTAGAACTGATCCTCTTAAACAGAGCATGTACTTCAGAATGTTCTGAAATGTTTTTCACTGCAGGTGGAAACTGTAGTACAGTGAACAAAACATCTGTATTGTTTGGAAGTTGGAAGACCTCCTATCCAACCACTTGATTTAATCTAGCCGCTCTCATAGCCTTTACAACTGTAAGATATAGTTATTTACACTGCCATGCCTACTTATTTTATAAGAAATAGGATCATCTTATTGAAGAGTAAGATAATCAAAGGAGGAGGAGTAGCATTGAACAACTGATTCACTGATACTATCATTGTGACCCAACTGCATAAAATCACTGGAACCTGAGAGTGATCAAATTATAAATTGGGAAATATCTAGCTACAGGCCAAAGCGGTGGCCCCTGGACAGCAGAAATAGCACTCCCGTCCTGGTTGCCCCGGCTTTAAGCTGACATTTGTCACAATGACCATATTACAAAACTTGAGTGTGACATTAAGAGGTATTTGACATGGCTGGGCACAGTGGCTCACACCGGTCATCCTAGCATTTTGGGAGGCAGAAGCAGATGAATTGCTTAAGCCCAGCAGTTCAAGACCAGCCTGGGCAACAAGGTGAAACCCTGTCTCTACTTGGGGGGGAAAAAAAAGGCTTTTGACATGTAATAGCTTTGGATGAGTTTTTTAAAATAATAAATAGGAGTAATTAGGCCAGGCGCAGTGGCTCATGCCTGTAATTCCAACACTTTGGGAGGCTAAGGTGGGAAATTCTCTTGAGTTCAGGAGTTAGAGGCTGCAGTGAGCTGTGACTGAGACACTGCATTCCAGCCGGGAGACAGACTGACACCCTGTCTCACAAAAAAAAAAAAAAAAAAAAAAATCATGCAATAAGGCCAGAAAAAAAAAAAGAAACAGAAGTAATCAACATTTTGAAAGGAGAGAGAATTCTCTGGCTTAGGCAAAGACTTGGTTTTATATGGCTTGGGGTCAGTGGACAGATAACCTGATGCTGATTGATACTGACTAG
>NW_012119376.1:8482994-8490503 GCF_000951035.1 Colobus angolensis palliatus | reverse complement strand
AAAAAAAAAAAAAAAAAAAAAAGAAGAAGAAGAAGAGATAAGAAAAAACAAAAGAAACAGAAGTAATCAACATTTTTAAAGGAGAGAGAATTCTCTGGCTTAGGCAAAGACTTGGTTTTATATGGCTTGGGGTCAGTGGACAGATAACCTGATGCTGATTGATACTGACTAGGACAGCTCTCCTCCATGTTTCTGGTTCTTAAGAGTTCACGGGTATAGAAGAGGCTACAAGTATTGGAAAGTACTGGTATAACTGGTCTCAACCAATTTTAGAGATTGCCTGTACAAAGGAATATAACTTACTTCCTGTATGAATCATATACCAAAGGCAATAGCTTTCCTCATTGTCGATGAACTACTGTAACAGAAAAGGTCTGCTTATAGTGGAATGTTTTCTGTTACCCTGTGCAACTTCTGTGGCATTTAAGTTACACAGATCTGCTCTACTATGATTTTATGAAACAAGAGATGCCCAAAAAATATTTAAAATTCTCTCTCCTGTCTCCCCTAAGAAAATTACCACAATGCAGCTTCAGTTATTTCTGTTTTCCTTTGGAAAACCAAAAACACTACAAAATAAAATTCATATAAAATGTAAGTGATCAATTATTTACATTTTTTGAACAATTAGACAAGACTGTGAAGATCGGCTTTGTCTCGTATCCTTCCTTCTTTTCCACTAACCTGGCACATATTTCGATCAGTGTCTCTAGTCAATACCTCTGGCCAAAGAGAAAAACTACTACATTAAAACAACTAGGCTAGGCGCAGTGGCCCACACCTGTAATCCCAGCACTTTGGGAGGCTGAGGCAGCAGGATCGCTTGAGTCCAGGAGTTTGAGACCAGCCTGGGCAACATGGTAAAACCCCATCTCTACATAAAATACAAAAATTGGCCAGGCTTGGCTGTGCTCAAAGCAAGAGGATCGCTTGAGTCCAGAAGGTGGAGGTTGCAGCTGGAGCTGAAATAATGCCAACGTACTCCAGCCTGGGTGATAGAGCAAGATCATCTTTAAAATAAATAAATAAATAAATAAATAAATAAAAACCCACAACTACAGAAACCAATATATTACAGTCACCAATGGATTTTTAATTTATCATTTTGCCTTGATTTCTTTTATTTCCCTTTTATGCCACTAATAAAATTTTCAAGATCTTTCTCATATCTAGCCAGTTTCCCCACCTACTTATATACAAATTACAGGAAGATGAGGCTGTCTTCAAGATATATTTTTCCCAAAGCTGTGGGTTCCCAGTTTCTTCTGATAACCACACAGCTGTGGGTTCCTGCAACACTGCCCACTCCCACCACATTTCCCACTCTCATCTTGCCCCGGGTGGAGTGGGGCGACTGCTGGCATGTTCTACAGCCACAGTGAGGGTCCCAAAAGCGTGTGATACAAGGCGCTCAAATGGCCTCCTGGGAGGGGCCATCATTGCATAGCACACTGTCAGCCCTGAAGTCAGTAGCCAACAATGCATTTTCCTACGGTTCTCTACTTTCCTGGCTTGGGGTGGTGTTTGAAGGCACCATTTGGAGGAAGTACTTGGAAAGTAGGCACGGTTGGTACCTCATGCTGAAGAGCCTTGCACATTTACTGGACTTTGTGCTTGTCCATCTCCTACCACTTCACAAAGAAAGTATGAACCAATTTTATCCTGCAAACCAGAAACAGGAACTGAATGGGCCTCTAACCAGACCTCTGATACAGGAAGTAGGGCACAGTTCTTATAGCCACCAGAGGGGAACTGCCCTATATACAGAGAACTCCCAAAAGGCTGGCTCCAGCCAAGGCCACTGGTGAGACAAGCCTGTGTTATGCACTTATATAATACACAGGCTTCACCTAGAGATAGAACAGCTCGAACTACCAACTGATAATGTCTCAAGTAGACAAAAGGTGACCAAATTAAGGACAGAAACCAGGATCCTGGGAGCCTAGGAAGCAGAGCTGGTCATGACAACATGCAGTTGATGATATGGGGTAAGAAATTGGTACTCTAAAAACTAATCTGTTTTTGTGCTCTGGAGTTTTCTTTTTGATTTTGCTTTTTTCCGTCCGATTTTCTAGTTAAGCTCTTTTTAAAAAATTACAGTTTTACCTTAATTGACCCATTATCCAAGAAAGCAAGAAGCAGCACAGTGCTGTCGGTTTGTATGAGGTGGGTGGCAGCTGCCACAATGGTGTGCCAGGGAACGTGAACAGCTCAGAGAAAAATCATGTGTTGGGCACCATTGGGATTTTTTTTTAATTGTTTCCTAACCAGAGTTTTGCCTTACGAGTTTCTCCACGTTTGCTCTTTTGATAATTTTACTAAGGTTCGTTTCTCACGTGAAGCAGTGGCTGAAAGGTGGGAAGGGGCTGCAGGGTGGTTCCAATCAGAGGCTCTCAAACACTACTGTATTGACTGGTGTGATAAAGTTTTCACTCATCCATAAAGAAATGGGAAAAATAAATAAAAAGTCATGAGTGTTTCCATACATTTTCTGTATGCAAAGATCTGCCCTTCATTCCAAAGTTATGTGCCCCCTAATTTTTTTTAACATAAAACTTTCCTTTTTAAGAAATCATGGCAATAGGTGGCTGGTTGTTGATTTTCTTCTCTCTCTCTCTCTTTCTCTCTCTCTCTCTCTCAATTTTCCTCACTTTCTCTCTCTACTTATAACAACACTCTTATTTAGAAAAATTTAAACGTTGGCAAACACATGTCAGTCCTCCAAATTTTTTAACTGGTTCGTGGGAACCACTATTTAGGACATACAGACTTTACCCTCTACTTCAAAATATATGAGATAATATACTTGGAAAGCATATTGAAAGTAGAAATGCAGAAGTGGGATGGAAAATTTTCAAGAACTTCTCCATCTGGGATAGATGGGATACACGGTTATGTTCTGTTTTGTTTTATTGTTTTACCAAATAAGATTAGAAGTCCTAAGGAGCTTTGCTGGAAGCAAATTGGAGCCAAAGCCTGGCAAGGTCAGATGCCTCTCCGGCGAGATGGCATATTAACACATGAGCGACTTTTGTCACAAGCTCAAGTAAAGTGGGAACATACCATGGATGAGAATAGAAAAGCTAAGTTCTCACAATTTCAACTAGCATGTGCTTCCCTCCTGTTACCTATGATTGCTACAGGGTGAAAAGCTGAGTAAGAGACTGCAATCTGCAGTGAGCCAAGCTGAAAGGCCCGGGCGGATGTGAAGGCTGGTGGCAAGGAAATGGGAAGCGGGCAGCCAAGCTAACCCTGTGTCCACTGAGGGAGTGAGGTGGCCTTGAGCAGAGCAGTATCCCTGGGTCTTACATCGGCAGGAAATAGAAGGGGAAGAAGCCTAAAGGAAGTGATAGTGTTGCTGGATCTCCTGCTGGCATTGCCTCCTCTTTCACACAGCATCCTGGTTCTCCCTGCAGCTACCTGATCTTCCCTTGTTCCCTACCTCACCACAGTCCCACCCCCTTCACCACTCCAAGTTGATGCTTCTCCTACATCTGGCCAAGACGCTACTCAGAGCTGGATGAAAGCAAAAGTAATTGCTCTAATACAGGTTTTAGGTTTCAGAAACAGAATTTTCCCGAATGTTTAAAATGGTGAATGGTTCCATACACTGTGTTAACCAGGCTTCTTATAAGCTAGTCCCAGAATCTGCTCACCATGTGCAATACTGTTTCTACAAAAAGTGTGCTCCAAGCAAGAACCTTCAAACATTTAATCTGAATGAATGAATATATCCTTTTCAAGGTTCAGTGTTTTCATAAGCAAAATGAGAGAATAACAGAATTGATGTCTTTTGAAAAAAATTTAGGGCTGGGTGCAGTGGCTCATGCTTGTAATCCCAGCACTTTGGGAGGCCAAAGCAGGCAGATCACTCCTGAGGTCAGGAGTTAGAGACCAGTCTGATCAACAAAGTGAAACCCCATCTCTACTAATAATACAAAAAAATTAGCTGGATGTGGTGGCACACAATTGTAATCCCAGCTACTCAGGAGGCTGAGGCAGGAGAATTACTCGAACCCAGGAAGCAGAGGTTGCAGTGAGCAAAGATCAAGCCACTGCACTCCAGCCTGGGCAACAAGAGCAAAACTCCATCTCAAAAAAAAAAAAAAAAAAAAAGTATTTGGAAAGCTTCCCAGTTGGGATCTGTCCACCTACCCAGGGCAACACAATAGTATTGACATCTCTTAGCTTTTACAGAATTTTCTGTCTACAATGCAGAGGGCGAAGAAGGGGTATTGTCAGCTTGGCTTTGCTGTCTCTGAGTGACAGTCTGTTGTATACGTAAATAAGATGAATTTTCATAAAAGCATTAATAGAACATTAGTTTCACCTCAGAAAGAAAATGAAAAAGCAAATGACAAGAGTAGTCAAAGAAGAAATTAAAATATAGGCAAATAGTAATCAGATCGAGAAAAATCAGTGCAAAGGTTTAACTTGTAACCTATTCTTTTTAAAGATACCAGTACACAAAGATTGGGAAAGTTTATTAAAAATGTTACCAAACTTTAAGTTCTTCTTGTTTTTTGTTTTGTTTTGTTTTGTTTTGAAACAGGGTCTCATTCTGTCACCCAGGCTGGACTGCAGTAGCACGATCTCAGCTCACCGCAGCCTCAGCCTCCCAAGGGATCCTCCCATCTCAGCCTCTCGAGTAGCTGGGACTAAGTTCTTATTCACTCCCTTAGGTTGAGCTATTCGAACATCACTGTTTCCCATGGAAACGTTGAGACCTTCATTAAGCTCTCCATGCTTACCCTGCCATTTCACTTCAGGTGTCACCTCCTTTAAGAAGCTACCCCTTGCAGGTGTGGTGGCTCACACCTTTAATCCCAGCTCTTAGGGAGGCAGAGGCAGGAGGATAGCTTGAGCCCAGGAAATTGAGACCTGCCTGGGCAGTATAGCGAGACCCCATTCTCCACAAAAAGGAAAAAAGCAAGCAAAAATACGCATGAGAAGCTACCCTTGAGCCCACTGCAGCCTCAATCTGATTTTTTAAGCTGTGTCCTGGGAGCCCAGGGCATCCTGGCACAGAGGCACTGCTATGGCAAAGGCATTGGTCTGCCCTCCCCACCAACTCTGAGCTCTTCAGGGGCAGGAATATGATATATACAAGCAGTTCATTTAATCTCCATGAGCTGAAATGACTCATTTGTTTTAATAATGTTGTCATTTTAAAGTACAGAATTTGAGAGCTGGACAGAATCTCAAATACCAATTATTCCAACTCTCCACTCTTTTCTGAGGCTTTAAATGACTTGCTCCAAGTTAGAAAACAATCAGGACCCGAAGCCAAACCTTGAAAATGCTGTTCTAATGCTTTGTGCCTGCATCCCATGCTGCCTTGCCTTTGTAAATTCACAGGATTAAATAAGGGAATCCTAAAAGCTGTGTTCAATTCCCCCTTTACTTCTATCCCTGGTCAATTTTACAAGCAAAGAAACACCACTGGAGGCAACGAAGGGCCATTCTCGCAATTACATGGTTCACAGCAGAGCTGGGATGAAGACTCAGATCTGATATGAGGGACCATGTTCTTCCCACTAGCTCATAAAAATTCAACTTTCAAGTACAGGTCGTGGGTGTACAGCAAAGGTCAGCATGGCACAGGGGCCAAATCCTGCGGGTCACCTCTTTTTGAGTATGGCTTACAAGCTAAGAATGGTTTTTACATTTTAAAATGGTTATAAAACAAGAAATCATACTTTGTGAAATATATGAAGTTCAAATTTCAGTGTCCATGAATAAAGTGTGGTTGGAACATAGTCACGATCATTTGTTTAGATCCTGTTTATGGCTGCTCTTGAGTAACAGGGCAGAGCTGAGAAATTGTGAAAGAGACCTCAAGAAATAAAACCGCACACCTAAAACCATCTGATCTTCAACAAAGTCGACAAAAATAAGGAATGGAGAAAGGACTCCCTATTCAATAAATGGTGCTTGCTAGCCATATGCAGAATAAATTTGGACCCCTATCTATCACCATATACAAAAATTCACTCAAGATGGATTAAGGTTTAAATGTGAGACCTCAAACCATAAGAATCCTAGAAGAAAGCCTAGGAAATACCATTCCGCATTGGCCTTGGGAAAGAATTTATGACTAAGTCCTCAAAAGCAATCGCAACAAAAACAAAAATGACAAATGGAACCTAATTAAACTAAAGAGCTTCTGCACAACAAGAGACACTATTAAGAGAGTAAACAGACAACCCTCAGAGTGGGAGAAAATATTCACAAACTATGCATTTAAGAAAGGTCTACAAATCAACAAGCAAAAAAACAAATAACCCCATTAAAAACTAGGCGAAAGATATGAACAGACACTTCTCAGAAGAAGACACACAAACAGCCAACAAACATATGAAAAAATGTTCATCATCACTAATCATCAGAGAAATGCAAATCAAAACCACAATGAGATAACATCTCACACCAGTCAGAATGGCTTTTGTTAAAAAGTCAAAAAATAACAGATGTTGGCGAGGCTGCAGAGAAAAGGGAACTCTTATACACTGTTGGTGAGAATGAGAATTAGTCCTGCCACCGTGGAAAGTAATTTGGAGATTTCTCAAAGAACTAAACTACCATTTAGTAGAAAGAGCTGAACTACCGTTCGACCCAGCAATCCCATTACTAGGTATATACCCAAAGGAAAATAAATTTTTCTACCAAAAAGACACCAAAACCAGATACGTTCTCACTTAAGTGGGAGCTAAATACTGGGTAGAAGTAAACTTAAAGATGGGAGGCTGGGCACGGTAGCTCATGCCTGTAATCCCAGCACTCTGTGAGGCCGAGGTGGGCAGATCATGAGGTCAGGAGTTCAAGACCAGCCTGGCCAACATGGTGAAACCCTGTCTCTACTAAAAATACAAAAATTAGCCAGTCATGGTGGCATGCGGCTGTAGTCCCAGCTACTCGGGAGGTTGAAGCAGGAGAATCGCTTGAACCTGGGAGGCGGAGGTTATGGTGAGCCAAGATCATGCCACTGCATTCCAGCCTGGGCAACAGAGCAAGACACCATCTCAAAAAAAAAAAAAAAAAAAGCTTAAAGATGAGACCAACAGACAGTGGGGACTACTAGAAGGAGAAAAGAGAGGGGGCTGAAAAACTACCCATTGGGTACAATGAAATTTTTTTTTCATTCATACCCCAAACCTCAGCATCACATAATGTATCTCTGTAACAAACCTGCACAAATACCCTCTGATTCTGAAGTAAAAGTTTTTTAAAAACTGCAGTCTAAAATATTTAGTATCTGGACATCTCCAGAAGTTTGTCAACCCCTAGTGAGGAAGAACAAGCCCTCTTAGAAGTCAGAAGAAAATAAGTTCTACTACCATCAAACTCCACGGCCCTTAGTTTAGAAAAAAAAAAACAAAGGGAGGCTGGGTGAAGGGCTCACGCCTGTAATCCCAACACGCTTGGAGGCCAAGGCAGGAGTACTGCTTGAGGCCAGAAGTTTGAGACCAGTCTGGACAACATAGAAAGACCCTATCTCTACAAAAAAAA
>NW_012119376.1:8479983-8482259 GCF_000951035.1 Colobus angolensis palliatus | reverse complement strand
CCTCTGCCTCCCAGGTTCAAGTGATTCTCCTGCCTCAGCCTCCTGAGTAGCTAGGACTACAGGTGTGCACCACCATGCCTGGCTAATTTTTGTCATTCTAGTAGAGACAGGGTTTCACCATGTTGGCCAGGAAGCTGGCCTCGAACTCCAGACCTCAGGTGATCCACCCGTCTTGGCCTCCCAAAGTGCTGGGATTACAGGCGTGAGCCACCACACCTGGCCCAAGCACAACCTTTTAGGGTCAGCCACCTGAAGTGGAATCCTGCATTGGCCACTTACTCCCTATGAATCCTACGGCCAGTTAGGGATCCCTGGGTTTTCTCACCTAAGAAGGTAAGTATTTCCTTCACAGGCTTGTTTGGAGGATTCAGTGAAATACACTCAAACTTCAGCTCCCTTCTAATCATTCTCTCTCCCTTTCCCAGAGACAGTATTTGGAGAATAACAGAAATCAAGCCTTGTTAGGAAAGTTTCTTTCAAATTAGCTTAGAGTTAAAAAAAATTTTTTTCTAGAGCCCTAGAAAAAAACACCCAATCAGTGCAATAAAAATAAGCTCAAGTGTTCAGTTGGGTATTTTCCTCTCATATCTTTTAGTTCTTTGAAGCTTCTTCCAAATTATAATCCAAAAATAAGAGTGCTATAATTTTTAGAAAAGTTATGTTGATGTAACTTTTATAGCAAGCTACCCAAAGAATCAAGCTATAATACATTATAGCCATGCTCAGTTATGAAGACCAAAACTATTTTAAAAATACCAGAACCAGAAAGTCCTAGTTTATTTAGTCTGGCTTCCTTAACATGAAGTTCTTGTTGTTCTTAAAATATTCAGCTTTGGCTGAATTCCAAAACTGACATAAGCCTACTTCAGGTGTTTGGAAGATACTGAAGAGAATCAGAATTGAAAACAAGATTGGAAAATAAAGCCTTTTCTGTGATCACAAATGCAAGAAGTGTATTGTTTTGAAACCATTAAACCAAGGTTTTACCCACAAATGTAAACTTAAATATGTATATATTCTCAACACTGGATGTACAGGAGGCTAAAGGTTAATTTTGATAACATGGTATTATTCCTAACATTTGCAAACAGCTAATTGCTTCAGTTGCTAGAACTGCCTTAACATTTTCTGAAATCTGACATAGGTTGAAAAGATACATTTCTTTCATGGATTATGCTAGCAATCACTTTAATGGCCAAACTAATCTTATTACTAGGATAGCATATAGGTGTTTCAGACAATGTTAAATTATAAACTTTCTAGCCCATCATGGTTTATGGGGTAATAAAAAACAGGCCCTGGTTCTTTCACCAAAATCCTTACAAAGTAACACACAAGTTCAGTGTAAGTTGTGATGTTATTGCCTTTGGAAGCACTGTAATTACTTCAAAGTCTGGGTTGGTGAGAGGAAATTCAAGCTACTAAAACTTATTGAGGGTAAGGTGAGTTGGGAAGATCATGATACGGCGTGCAAATTACTATAGTTACACTCTGCGTGCATGGTATGTCATCGTTCCTGTACTCTCAAAACTACACAGAGAAAAGGAGAACCTCATCTAAAACGGTCACAGGTATATAAGAAGGAAAACAGGGACCAAACCTCACAGAAGCGAAACCGAGACACTGAACGGAGAAGGACTGACTGGGGCAAATATCTCTCACTGCTAGAGAACAGTTCAAGTCGATCGCAGGGACCCATGGCTCCAGCGCTGGATGGTGGGTGGATCCATGGGTCTCTCACACAAATACAGACTCTTTCACAAGCACACACGCTCTCCCCGGAGCAGCAAGCGACAAGAGCAGTCACGCAGCAGCGCTCGCTGCCCCCAAAGTGGGGCAAGAAGTAAATGCTTCCCGCCCACAAAAATGAAATGCCCCAAAGACGGCCAGATTAAACGTGGCTCCCGACTGCGCGGGATGGGAAAGGGGTCACACACGCACCTGCATTGTAAAAGCGGTCCAGCACGGTGGTTTCACCAAAGTCGAGTTTCCCAAAATGCAAGGTTTCCAGGGTGGCGCCCACCGTCTCGCACGCCTCCCGCAAGCTCTGCAGGGCCTCGCTCTCGGCCACCACCAGTTGCCCCTGGCTCGCTTCGTTGATCACATATGCCACTGTGGTCCGTCGGCTGCCCCCGCCAACAGAGCTGCCCCGGCCTCGGGTGGCACTGCTCGCGGAGGTGGCCGCGGGACACCCGATGCCTGGGGCGGCGGCGCTCTCCACGTTCCAGAAGCTGCCCGGCGGCGCTCTCGGCCACCACCAGTTGCCCCTGGCTCGC
>NW_012119376.1:8469121-8479462 GCF_000951035.1 Colobus angolensis palliatus | reverse complement strand
GCAGCGCAGCTCCTTCCGTCCCGGCTGCTCTGGGAGGGGCCAGGAAGGGCGCCCCCTGGGTGCGGAGCTACCTGGCGCGCACCTTACGAGGGGGCCGGCTCCCCGGGCGGCGTCCCGGAACAGCAGCAGCGGCAGCCGAAAGCACCCTCCTCCCTCCCCGGCAGCAGCTCCCCTTCATCGGCTGGATTTCCTCCTCCTCGCCCGACCTCGTTTCTCTTCCGATTGCCTCCGCCGCGTCGTCCCCGCGCCAGCCTCGTCGCTCCTCGCAGTCGCTCTCACTCTCCGCCACCAGCTTCTGGCCACCCACTCGTCGCGGCACTGAGGATCAGGGCCCGCCCCCAGGTAGGGCGCTGCTAGGAAGCTGGAGCCCGGACGGAACCGACCGCGTTGCGGCCCTCGGACCCCAGCCCTTCTCTGAGTGCCGCCCGTGGCATGGGGTCCCCGTCCTCACCCACCCGGCCCCCAACTAAGAAAACCCGGAGCGCAAGCGATTACAGGGTGGCGCAAAAAGTCTCTCCAGCCAATACTCGGTCCTCGGAGTCCGCCCCAGAGCATTTCCAGTGTTCCCCGCGACGAGGGCGCCCCCCTCCGGGCCTTGGAGGCCTAGTGGACTGGGACCGTGCGAGGCGCTGGCAGGACAGGCTCTGGGAGACCGACGTTGCGCGAGGCAGGAGGTTGCACATAGCGCCCTGGACCCAGGGCCTACACCGGAGGGTGCTTCATTAGTGACTGTGGCACTCCAGAAGTGGCAGGCCAAATTGATCAGGTTCTCCCATGTACTTTTCCTTTTAAAATTTCCAGTGGCTCATTCCATTATCAGTAATGAGTAACTGATTAGTGCCAACTGCCGAAGGACTTAGCATTCTCATTTAGGATCTTAATTCCCCCACAAGCGCCAGATACTTACTTAAAATGGAAGATGGAGTCTATACCCGACTCCACAAATTTTCAGCAAGATGAAACAGGGGAATTACGTGACCTATTTTTTAAACTGCATCACTCGAGGAAGGGAGGGAAATACCCAGATTGTTTAAGAGCAATCAAAAAAGTACCTGCTTATTTGGGGAGCAAAGAACAGATGTGTAAGTTCCCGGAGAACCCCAGAATGCTGTAATGGTTAGGAAAGCCAGTGCAAGTTACAACTGAGTAAAGAAATAGGTTTTGTATTTCCCGTCTCCAGGAACTGAGACTGGTGAGTCCTATGAAAAGGGCAGAAGAAAATGTAAATTACTTTTTTCTTTTTTCTTTTTTTTTTTTTGAGACAGAGTTTCGCTGTTCTTGCCCGAACTGTAGTGCAATGGCGCGATTTCAACTCCCTGCAACCTCTGCCTCCCGGGTTCAAGCGATTCTCCTGCCTCAGTCTTTCTAGTAGCTGGGATTACAGGCATGTGCCACCACGCCCGGCTAATTTTGTATTTTCAGTAGAGACGGGGCGAGGCAGGGAGGCTTCACCATGTTGGTCAGGCTGGTCTCGAACTCCTGACCTCAGGTAATATGCCTGCGTCAGCCTCCCAAAGTGCTGGGATTACAGGTGTGAACCACCATGCCCAGCTGCCTAATTCAGATCCACAAAAATCCTAAAGCCAAAGGGAACCCTGACTGTAGACTCACCCTCCGGATTCCTGTCCTTTCTTCTAGAATCTTGCCAGCTAGTTCCTCATTATCTCATAACTCTACGCTATGGAACATAAATTACCTAAACCGTGCCTTTTAGGTAGAGGGAGAATCTCAGGACATTTCAAACCGGGTAAGAAGGAAGGATAAAATAGTTGAATACTAAAGAATTAAAGGAAAGGCTGGGCGCAGTGGCTCATGCCTGTAATCCCATGGGAGGCTGAGGCACGCAGATCACTTGAGGTCAGGAGTTCGAGACCAGCCTGGCCAACATGGTGAAACCGCCATCTCTACTAAAAATACAAAAATTAGCTGGGCATGGTGGCAGCCGCCTGTAATCCCAGCTACTCGGGAGGCTGAGACAGGAGAATCATTTGAACCCGGGAGGCAGAGGTTACGGTGAGCCAAGATGGCGGCACTGCACTCTAGACTGGGCGGCAGAGCGAAACTCCATCTCAATTAAAAAAAAAAAAAGAATAAAAGGATTAAAGGAAAGAGTTTTTTAATTTTCTCCTCGCTTGAGTCCAAGAGTTCAAGATCAGCCTGGACAACATATGCAAACCACCATCTTAAAAAAAATAATAATTAAAGGAAGGCAGGAAATAGTCGTGAGGAAAAACACCTACCAGCTACACAATTGTATCCTCAATGAATCAATGTAACATTAGATTTTTCTAAAGGTGTATGAAATAATAGAACTAAATTCTTAGTAAGGAAACTTTATTTTCTTCATGTAAAATGGAATCTATGTGACCCACACTAGCTTTTGGAATTAATATCAATAGTAAAATAGGTAGTTAGTGAATCAGTGATTATACTGAAAGAAAATGTTGATGAGCTACTAATGGTTATGTGCCTTTTAATATTTTCAACAACCTGTTAAACCTCCAAAACCTTGTAGGAGTAAGATAATCCTCCCCTCCATCCTCACCAAGAACAATAAACTCTGGAAATCCATGAGGGTTGTGTGTGGAAAACTAAAATGCCTAAATGTTCAAGTGGCATTTTACTGTAGAAATACAAAATCTGAGATTATATATCAAGCTATTTTCCAAAGCCGTAACTTTTTATACCCTCTCACCTTGTGCTTTCCTTCCAGATCCTTTCAGAGCCATTTTCATACACAATTTTTATTTTTTGTTTTACTTTGCTGGCTTTTTTGATTTATTAACTTTAAATATGTTTTTGATGTTAGGCACCCAAACCCCAATACAATGCTGAAATGCTGCTGCTTCTAGCTGGTCCTGAGATTCTCCCTCTACCTAAAAGGCACGGTTTAGGTAATTTATGTTCCATAGCGTAGAGTTATGAGATAATGAGGAACTAGCTGGCAAGATTCTAGAAGAAAGGACAGGAATCCGGAGGGTGAGTCTACAGTCAGGGTTCCCTTTGGCTTTAGGATTTTTGTGGATCTGAATTAGGCAGCTGAAAGGCTGAAGTGAATTCTTTTTAATGAAAAATAATGATATTTTGCAAAACAGAACAGAATGGTGACACTGTGGTGCATTTTCACAAATCTTTTTAATATCTGGCTTAATAGATGACAGTAGATTCTCATTTCTGCTTCTACATTCATGCTGTTGCAGCATGTTGTTTTGGTTGAAGGATATGAAGAAAATCTGGAGAAGTTTCTGAAGTGTAGGAGGTATTTGAAGAAGTATATGAAGAAAATACTCTGGGAGGAGTACAGTCACTTCCACTGTGAAGGCACACATGAGTTCTTAAAAATCACTATATGCAAAATAGTGCCTTTTTAAAAGTAATTTCAAGTTTTATTTTAGACTTGGGGGTACATGTGCAGGTTACATGGATATATTGCGTGATGCTAAAGTTTAAGGTACAATTGTTCTTGTCACTCAGGTAGTAGACATAGCACCCAATAGTTAGTTTTTCAACCCTTGTTCCTTCCTTCCCTCCAGTCCACAGTGTCTATTGTTCTCATCTTTATGTCTCTGTGTATCCAATGGGACCATCTCCTGGGAAGGTATTAGGACCCACAATCAGAAACAATCAGAAAGGTGGGGGGTTATTAGCAGGTAAAAGGAGAGCAGGAAAAGGTCAGAGGCCTGCCTCTGAGGCCTAACACACTCAACATAACCAAAGACTATAACAAGGGTTGTGGGAGTTACAAGCCTGAAACCACAGATGAAAACCAATATATATCATAACACCACACTCTGTTCATAGTCTCTTTCGTTGTGCAGAAGCTGTTTAGATTAGGTCCCACTTGTCAGTTTTTGGTTTTGCTGCAAATTGCTTTTGAGGACTTAGTCATAAATTATTTCCCAAGGTCTGTGTCTAGAATGGTATTTCCTAGGTTGTCTTCTAGGATTCCTAGGGTTTGAGGTCTTACATTTAAATCTTTAATCCATCTTGAGTGAATTTTTGTATATGGTGATGGGTAGGGGTCCAATTTTATTCTGCATAAGGCTAGCCAGCACCACTTGTTGAATAGGGAGTCCTTCCCCATTGCTTATTTTTGTTGACTTTGTTGAAGATAAGATGGCTATAGGTGTACGGCTTTATTTCTGGGTTCTCTGTTATGTTCCATCTATCTGAGTGTCTGTTTTTGTCCCAGTACCATGCTGTTTGGGTTACTGTTGCCTTATAGTACAGTTTGAAGATGGGTAATATGATACCTCTGGCTTTGGCTTTAGCTATACAGGCTCTTTTGGGGTTTTCTTTTCTTTTATTTTTTCCTGCTGTTCTACAGGCTCCTTTTTGGTTCCATATGAATTTTAGAATAGTTTTTCTAATTATGTGGAAAATGATGTTGGTAGTTTCTTAGGAACACCATTGAATCTCTAGATTGCTTTGGGTAGTGTGGCCATTTAAACAATATTGATTCTTCCAATCCATCAGCATGGAATGTTTTTCCACTTGTTTGTGTCATCTATGATTTCCTTCAACAGTGTTTTGTAATTCTCCTTGTAGAGATCTTTCACTTCCTTGATTAGAAGTATTCTAGATTTTGCGTGTGTATGTGGCTATTATAAATGGAACTGTGTTCTTGACTTGTCTCTCAGCTTGAAAGTTATTGGTTTATGAAAATGCTACTGATTTTTGTGCATTGATTTTGTATCCTGAAAATATACTGACATTGTTTATCAATTCTAGGAACCATTTGGTGGAGTCTAGGCATAGAATCTTATCTTCAGGGGATGAGGCGCAGTGGCTTATGCCTGTAATCCCAGGACTTTGGAAGGCCAAGGCGGGCAGATCACTTGAGGCCAGGAGTTCGAGACCAGCCTGGCCAACACAGTGAAGCCCTGTCTCTACTAAAAATACTAAAAAACAAATTAGCTGAGCGTCTAGTCTGTAGTCCCAGCTACTTGAGACGGAGGTTGCAGAGAGCCGAGATCGTGCCACTGCACTCCAGCCTGGGTGACAGAGTGAGACTCTGTCTCAAAAAAAAAAAAAGATTCTTATCTTCAGGGAAGAGAGATCATCTGACTCCTTTTCTTATTTAGATGCTTTTTATTTCTTTCTCTTGCCTGATTGCTCTGGCTAGGACCTCCAGTACTATGTGGAATATTGAGAATGGGTGTCTTTGTCTTGTTCCTGTTCTTAAGGGGAATGTCTTTAGCTTTTGCCTGTTCAGTATGTGTTAGCTGTGGGTTTGTCATAAATGGTTATTATTATTTTGAGGTATGTTCCTTTGATGCCTAGTTTGTTGAGGGTTTTTATCATGAAGGGATGTTGGATTTTATCAAAAGCTTTTCCCATATCTATTGAGATATCCATCTAGTTTTTGTTTTTAAGTCTGTTTATGTGGTGAGTCACATTTATTGACTTGCATATGTTGAACCAACCTTGGATCCTAGGAATGAAGCCTGTTTGATCCGGGTGAATTAACTTTTCGATGTGTGGCTAGATTCTGTTTGCTGGTATTTTGTTGAGGATTTTTGTGCCTGTGTTTATCTGAACTGAATTACTGATAACATCTTGAGGACAAAATTAAAGATGATATACCCTACAAGTTAGAGTGAACTACAGGTTAGATGGCCCATACATGGACAGCAATCCTACTTCCAGACATCTGAGTAACCCAGAAAGAAATCTCAAACCCTAAAATTGTATTAAGGTAGTTCCCTGCATTTGAGAAACAAAATTCACTCCAGAGAAAGATGACATCATCTTGGGCCATGAATTATTTCTACAAATATAAGATCTGTAAATGTAAGCAAATATTTGAATGCATGGTAGAATGGTGGAATTGGAGCAAGAATGTGAATTGAAATTTTTGCCATCTGTTTCTGACTTTTCCCCTCTAGATTCACTCTCCATTTATATCCCCCAGAGTATCTCTCTTGGGAGACCATGAATTAAGTCATTGGGCTCCCTTCCTTTCTGTTTATCAGTTGGATTTGGTCAATGGGGAGTCTAGGCAGGGATCTGCAGGAGGAAGGAGATTGGGAGTTGGGTATTTCTCTCCTGGGCTCACTCTGTATGAGTCACTACAGGCTGGCTGTGTTCTTCAACAGAAGGTCATTGCTCTTCCCAAGGTGACAGCTCCTATAGGACTCACTTTCTTACAGGGTCTCATAACTGTCCCTCGCTTTGTTGTTTATTGGCACCTAGAAATGATAAAGTTGCTAACCCCAAGCTCATGCACAATTCCTTGAAGCCTCCTTATACCCTTCCACACCTTTGAATTAGTCGTTTTGTAAATAAACCCACTTCAAATTATCCTACCTGTTTCCTATTGGGACTCTGATAACTACTAATGAGTGTTTAGAAATTAGAAAACTAATTTAACCTTTCTGGACCTGTTTCTTCATCCACAAAACACAATGTTGAATTAGATTCAACTGAAAATCCTTTGAAGCTCCAACGTGCTATTTTAAGTATTCAGTTAAGATTCCAGTTCTTATACTGAATTGAAATGTGTAAAGAACGAAAATACCACTGGGCAACCAAATAGTAATAAGGGAACTTTCTCTTTACAGAAACATTCTGGCTAATGCATACAAAAGCCTGATGTCATTATAATATCACCATTTTGTAACTCTTAATGAATTTGGATTCAGATGTCAATTTTTTTTTTTTTTTTTTTTTTTTTGAGACAGGTTCTGGCTATATTGCCCAAGCTAGAGTGCAGTGGCTCCGTCTCAGCTCACTGCAACCTCTGCCTCCCGGGCTCAAGCAATCATCCCACCTCAGCCTGGTAGCTGGGACCATAGACACGTGCTACCACACCCAGTTAATTTTTGTATTTTTGGTAGAGACAGGGTTTCACCATGTTTCCCAGGCTGGTCTAGAACTCCTGGGCTCAAGCAATCCTCCTGCCTCAGCCTCCCAAAGTGCTGGGATTACTGGCATAAGCCACTGCACCCAGCCTACATATCAATCATTAAAAGTCACTAATATCATTAAAAGAGAGATGACCAGATTATTGTGTGCCTCCTGATGAAAGAACACACTACCAACCATGAGGTAGTCATCCCAAAAACAGTGCACATGAATCTGTCAAAGCCCTAGAACCCAAGGGCTGGCTTCAACAGTGAATTTAAGGAAATATTAAAGTCATAAAAACAGGGTCAAATACTCTGGAGATGCAATGAGTAAAATCTAGACTGTGGGAAACTGTAAGACAAATGGCTCACTTTCTTGCACAAATAAATTGCAGTGGTGGAAGAGGGCAACGTTCAGATTAAAAGATTGTTAATTTGTAAAGATATAATGATGATATTGTGCTTATGTTAAAAAGGGAGGCTTCATAGTTCAGAGACTACATACAGAAATACGTATAAATGAAGTAAAATGACTTCTGGGATTGGTTTAAAAATAATATAGGCCAGGCGCGCTGGCTCACGCCTGTAATCCCAGCACTTTGGGAGGCCGAGGCGGGCGGATCACGAGGTCAGGAGATTGAGACCATCCTGGTGAACACGGTGAAATCTCGTCTCTACTGAAAACACAAAAAAATTAGCCGGGCGTGGTGGCAGGCGCCTGTAGTCCCAGCTGCTCGGGAGGCTGAGGCAGGAGAATGGTGTGAGCCCGGGAGGTGGAGGTTGCAGTGAGCCGAGATAGCGCCACTGCACTCCAGCCTGGGCGACAGAGTAAGACTCTGTCTCAAAAAAAATAATAATAATAATAATATGGTAGGACGTACAGGAATGCATGAGAATACAGATGAAAGAAGATTGACCCGAACTAGTGATTTTTTATAATGGGTACATGGAGGAGGTTCATTATACTAGTCTTTCTACTCTTGTGTGTGTCTGAAATATTTCATAATAAAAGTTTTAAATAAAATCATGGAAACAGAAAGAATGTAAGACAACATTTTCATATGAAAAATGTTTTAGCATTCTGACCACAAAAGAACATTTGTATAGTCTCATGCAAATCATCTTTTTATTTCATTTTTTATTTTTGAGATGGAGTCTCACTCTTTCGCCCAGGCTGGAGTGCAGTGGCACGATCTCAGCTCCTCAGCTCACTGCAATCTCCACATCCCAATACAAGCAATTCTCCTGCTTCAGCCTCCTGAGTAGCTGGGATTACAGGTGTGTGCCACCACACCCGGCTAATTTTTGTATTTTAGTAGAGACGGGGTTTCACAATCTTGGTCAGGCTGATCTCAAACTCCTGACCTCAGGTGATCCACCTGTGTCAGTCTCCCAAAGTATTGGGATTACAGGTGTGAGCCACTGCACCCAGCCTAATTAATATCTATTTTAATGTGGTGAGTGTTCCTATTGAGAGTCTAAACAGTTTTTCCTTTGAAAATTAAGCCATGCCTGGGCATATGTAGAAGACTCAGGGAAGAGTCCACCAGGAGAATCAGTTCATGGTTAATAGAGAAGCCTTATGAAGGTCAATAACCCCAAGGGAAGAAATAGCAATGGTAAATCGTTATGAGAGTGGCCTGCAGATGGAAGTACAACAGGGTAGGAGTGACTCAGTTTGCCCTACAGTACTGCTTGGGCAAGAGAGGTCCTTCCCTTGGGCCCTATGTTTTAGAGGGCCCAGCCATGTCCCTTTCTCAGAGAATCAGAGGTATGAACCCACAAAAAAATCCCCCTCTTCTAATTTGCCCTCTGGAGACCCCGGACCCCAGGATTATCTGCTCAAGCATCATCAAGCCCATTTTCAGAGCCTGTTTGTGAGGGCTATAGATAGAGTTTGGCTGCTGAGGCTGAGATGTCTCCAAAAATGTCTATACAATCTTGTAGAGCTAAAGATGGCAAGAAAGGTCACTCTCTCCATGCTACTGCACTTAGGTGTGGAACTCCAAGAAGTTCAATTGTAAATTCAAAATTCACCTTCCTAGCCTTTATGCAAGTATATTTGTCAAGGACAAATATATTTATTTAATAGTATATTAGCCTGATTAATGACTTTTAGGTAGGGCATGGTGGCTTACAACTCTAATCCTCACACATTGGGAGCCTGAGGTTAGAGGATCACTTGAAGCCAGATTTGAGACCAGCCTGGAAAGCATAGCCAGACCCCATCTCTTAAGAAAAAAAAAAAAAAAAAAACAGCATGGCGGCACATGCCTGTAATCCAATCTACTCAGGAGGCTGAGGTGGGGGATCATTTGAGCTCAGAAGTTCAAGCTTCCAGTGAGCTATGATGGTGTCACTGTATTCCAGACTGGGTGATAGAGCAACACCCAGTTTCAAAGAAAAAAAAAAATTTTTTTTGTATCAAAGTCCTAGCTAGTGCAATAAGGCAAGAAAGAGTAATAAAATGAATAAATATTGGAACTGAAAGAGTAAAACTGCCTTGGAGAATGGCGTGAACCCAGGAGGCGGAGCTTGCAGTGAGTCGAGATGGCCCCACTGCACTCCAGCCTGGGTGACAAAGTGAGACTCCGTCTCAAAAAAAAAAAAAAAAAAAAGTAAAACTGCCTTTATTTGTAGACATGATTGTGTATGTATAACATCTTTAAAAATCACCAAAAATAAAAAATACTAGGACTAATAAGAAGTCCCAATTTAGATCTCCCAAATGTGATCTAAAAGTTTAACACAATGTCAAGCAAAATTTGTGCAGGCTTATTTTTGTAGAAATTGATAAGCTACATCTAAAATATACTTTTAAAGGATCTGAATACATATATAAACATATGAAAAGCAAAGGGACTTGTGTAGCTAAACAATTTTGAAAGGAGGTCTTATACTGCTTGTTATAAAGCTCTGGTAACCTGACAACATGAGAAGAATGAGTAAGAATAGAGTCCATAAATAGGCACACAGATATGTTCAATTTGTTTTCAATAAGGGTATCTTGGTAATTCAATGGGGATAGGGCAGTCTTTTCAAAAACAGTGTTTGAATAACCAAATACCCACAAAGAAAGAAAAATGAACCTCAATCCTTACTTATGCTACACACAAAAATAACTAAAAATGGATCATGGGCCTAAATTTAAAGCAAAAGCTGCAAACCTAATAAAACAAAATAATGGAGAAAAATTTTGTGAACTTGGGCTAGGCAAAGGTGTCTTAGATATGACCTAAAATAATCAAAATAAATTATAAATATATAATTTATATGTGAATCATATAAATATGTATAAATATATAAAAATGTTATACATTGGACTTAATCAAAATTAAAATATATGCAGTTCCTAGACATTGTATAAAAATGAACAGGCTTGGTTGGCCAGGTGCAGTAGCTCGCACCTGTAATCCCAGCACTTTGGGAGGCCAAGGCAGGCACATCACTTGAGGTCAGGAGTTCAGGACCAGCCTGGTCAACATGGTGAAAC